>NW_014039912.1:31585-35841 GCF_001186125.1 Sphaeroforma arctica JP610
ACTACTAGTAATGGAGGCTATACTACGCTATCCCAATAAGGGGCCTGGCCCTGACGGGATCCACATCCTCCTCCTGAAGGCCGCAGTGGAGTGCTCCACCAAACGCACGACACTAGGACGCCCCGACGCAAATAGCCCACTGATTAGACTCCTTGCCGAAGCATTCACTGAGCTACTGAAGGCGGGTACCTTCCCTGCAGCCTTGAACTGCAGCCTCCTAGCAGCACCCCCGCCGACTTCCGCCCTATCACGCTAACGCAAATAGTCAGACGCATCTTTGAAAGTGCTTCCAAAAGCTGATAACGAGCCACCTCGGCTCTGCTATCCATGCTACCCAAGCTGGCTTCAAATCACGATACTCCAGTCATACCCAAGCACTCGCCGCCATGGAATCTGAGACGCAGTCGGAAGAGGAGTGGAACGACGTCTGTCTGGACATTACCAAGGCATACGACAAGGTTGCTCTCCCACGCCTATGGGTACTCCTGTGCCACGCTGGAATGCTCGAAAACTGCATCAACTGCCTCCGCGCGCTATTTGAGAGGGTCTCTATCCGAGTGATGTACCGCGGTACGCTCTCGCCTTTATTCCATAGAACAAATGGCATCCAACAAAGATCAATCGTCGACCCCCAGTTCTTTATTATCTACATAGATTTCCTAGCTGTCACGTTAGCTTCATTTGTCGACGACACACGGATCCAAGCCCCCCAACCAATTCCGCTCCAGCCCTTCTGAGACGACATTGATGCGTGAGGATGCAAATCTGGCCTCGAGCAGGGTGACATCAAACACCGAGTACGATCTACCGACTTGCGACACGCGGCGCCAACCCTCCGTATAAATGGTGAGCTTATCACGCCAACGCTCGCAAATTCACCTTGGAACACACGCTACCTCCCCCTGAAGATGACGTCCACACATGCCAAGCCTAAACTCTCCAAATATCTGGGGTTCCCACTCTCTCACGAAATAACAGGGATCAACCTCGCCAGACATATGGAATCCCTGGTTGCAGCATTGTCCCTGAGTAAAGCATCTTTCTGGCCTTATGGCTTCTATGGCTTCCATGGCTTCAGCTGGCGACACCCCCGCAACCGACTGGTGCTATTCAAAATATTCATCCTATCCACGGCTACATATGGCCTGAACATTATTGCCTGGGCTCCGCCTACATGGAAGGATGCGTTGGACCCTCTGTTCGACCGCTTTAACTCAGCACTCATCTAGGCAGCAGCCATCATCACGGGCACTAAATACTCTCGGTTTCCCAAACATCAAACAAACCTACTCCACTTTTGTGGCCTGCTCCCCGCGTGACCATTCGCGAACTACCTCGGAGGTTGCCTAGGAATATAACTCGACTCAATGGCCAGCACATATCTACTCGCCCCTCTGACGCAACTCGCCTGGGCCCACGACAAACCATCACTGCTCTTCCCGTACAGTAACTATGCTCCCCTGAAAACTGTACACAAAACCACGGGCGGGCGTATACCCGACCATTTAGCCCCCGCCAACGATGTGACGACATTAGGACGCTGGTCCAACAAGGAAATCGCGGCAATGGCTCGGCGCCAATACTACTACCAACTGGTCATAGATAAACCGTCAACCTCAAATCGAGACAGAGCTAGACACGACAGCTTCAACCGCTGCTTCGAGCCCACACCAATCCGGCTCTGTGCTATGATTGTAACGAATATGTACATATTCAAATAGCTCGACTATCGCACTAACGGCTTTCTTTGCCCTGTCTGGCCCGGTGGCCACAAATTCACCACCAGCCATTTTACATGCATCCAACAATTGATCCGAAGCATTCTGGTAGGCCCGAACCTACATGCCTCCCATTGATCCTGACCTCCTCCAGCAATTACAGAAGCGCCACGACTTCCACGGTATCTAAACCCTCCACGAACACCTTGGATCTTTTATCCAGCATCCAGCATGTAGAATAACCCCCGTACACACACCCGTCTCTGACATATCAACAGATGTTCCCCATACCCCGGCTTATCACGCTGTTGAAGTACTACTTCCAAATTCCGGTCCAAACCAAGTCATTGCGCTTGTTGGTTCCGACTATGATACTTCTGACCCAGGCCAACCAGCACATACCGAGTGTATCCGTGGCCTGGTGCCGCATTGATTCACCCCCAACCTCGCTCCTCGACCGAATTATGACGGATAACCTGGTCCTACTCGGTATTTCTTACTCTGCACTAACCCATTCCACGGCACTTCACGGTGCAGACCCGATCCGTACCACAGAGGTGGGTACACTACTTAGTAGGTCAGCAAGCGAATACATGGCACACTCGATGGTGTCGGTTTCTTGTCAGCACCGGCCTGAATTGACCCAGCGCATATCCTCCATCGTCGACTCACTTGGCACAAGCTTCAAACGGGAATTTACTGACCACTTCTTCCCATCGATGTTTACCGAACCACTACAATGGCTATGAGAGCCATACCATATATACATACATTGTAACTTATCTCTTTTGAAATAAATAATATTATCCCTACCACCGGGTAATGTGAAAATATCCGTCTTTATGGTTTCAGATGAGTCATCACTTCTATCTTATTAAATTCTCTATTCCACTAATCATCCCGGTCGTCTGGTCCGGTCCTAAACTCCTCCTTCAGGTCCGGTCCAAAATTTCCGCCTACGGTACTTTATCCACAAGGCGCGTAGTGTCAGGGGCCTGCCTATGAAAAAATGTTGCAAAGCACGGCCGGCGAGTGAGGTAATGTGTGGGACGTCGGTGTTTGTCGCTCGGACCAGAATGTCAATCGCTTCAAGATCTGCCAACTTTTTGTGGTAGGAATACTAACTGTGCGCAATAGTACATTAATGATGGCACCCAAGTATTCTGTCTCTGTGACATTAGCGAATGTTTTCTCAAAGGCAACAGGTATGATCATTTTGAAAAAGAAAGCGAGCATGCGGGCGACTTCAACATTACCTCGGCCAGGGAAAAGTAAGGCAATAAAATCATCGACATATCACCATTTGCGCAGTTCAGCTTTGTAGAGACCCTTGTCAACAGCAGAACTAAGGCGCTCGAGACTTTGAGGACACATTTTATACAATAAGGGACGGCTCGTTCAAAGTAGACTTTTTCCTCGACTTCAAAGCCCAGGAGTGGTATATCGACGGCACGAATACGAATAAGGCGGAATGACGCCCTGATATCTATCACGGAGATAGTTAAGCCGCTAGGGCTTTGCAGCTACGACGAGATTGCGGTCGGTTATTTTGTCATTGATACTCATGTGACGAGGATATGAAAGATGGTGAATGTGTCTTTGATCCGTGTGTACTGTGTGTGTAAATAACAAAAAGATTTGACTGTTGTATGAGGTGATTTCTGTAGATTATGTGTTATATGGGCTGGTGAGTTGTCGGCTTCTGATATCTGATATTTAGGTGCTGACACTAAGCTTTTTGTCATACAATTAGTGAGGTATTACGTCATTTTGTTGTTGTTGCTATAATGGCCGATATCAGGGTTGGTTGTTCGTGATTGGTTGCCGACGTGTTGGGTGAATTGTTGAGCGTTGGCGTGTTGCATGGGATGCTAGTTAAAAGTGTGCCTGTTGATGGATGTTGTAGGGCTGCAGAAGTATTGACGAGTACAGTTCGTGGGTGCTTCCCCTATTGGTTACAATGGTGAGTCGCCTAGGACTGACACCAGTGGCTTTGTTCGTTGGGTTTCTGTTGGCCCATTGCGTTTTGACTTGTGTTAGGTTTCTGTTGGCCCATTGTTGCGTTTTGGCTGGTGTGGGGAGGCGTTGTTTCGTTCTTACTTTTCTGCGTCCACGTGGTGGAAGTTGAGGCCTTGTTAGCTTGGTTAGCCTTGTTAGCCTTGTTAGCGATGAGTTTTAATACCTTGATCGGAGCTAAGCTTGTGTTCACGTTTGTATCTATTTTTGTGATCTCCAGCTCTCTTGAAGGGACTTCGTTAGTAGGTGCGCTGTAGTGGTTCTCCATGTTATCGTTGTCAGGTTGAATTTTTGGGCATTCTGTTTTTAGAGAAATGGTCGCTTCTCTAGTGTAATTATGTGTCTGTGATTGCATCCCTATATACGTAGCTCTAGCTACCTACGACTACCCCTTCACGTGTACAATTCTAGTGCCGTGGCGCCGGCATCTTTTCCCTAAAGGTAAGGTTTATCTTTTCTTAAAAGCGATATGTATTCAATTTTTATACAGTTGCCCTATATATATATATATATATATATATA
>NW_014039912.1:35861-53177 GCF_001186125.1 Sphaeroforma arctica JP610
TGTAGGTAGTGTATGTATGTATGTACGTATGTATATATATATATATATATATAAAACAACACACACACACACACACACGCACACACATACAATATATATATATATATATATGGGGGTTTAGGGTGACTCTAGTACTGGTTTCTCAATAATCTTCATGCTTTTTATTTCATTGATTTGTAGACCTGTCTCATCTTACATTCTTTAGGTTTGTCGGTCTCATACTATAGACGCTAGCTTGTGTATGATTTATACGAATACTATTAGGTGTGCCGCCTGCGATCCATTCCGAAGCAAAGCGATCACACACCACATTTCTACACCTGGGTTTGTTCTGTAGTCTCTCGTCACCTCTAGGACACCATCAAGATGTCTCTGCAGATACACTGTCGACAGTGAGATTCAGTCCGAGCCCGAATTCACGATAACACGTTGAATGGGACATCAGACTCCTTCCTATGAGAAGGTCTGAGTGTTCTTCTTATGATAAGGTCTGTGTGTGGAAGTGGCCAGGATGCCAGTGCATCCCGCTTGCATACATGCCCTGTCTCGAGGTTGATCACTCACATTTTCTCTATAACCATACGCGCATGTGCGTAAGCCTCATTCGTGACTTATAGTGGCAAGCGGCCAGCGTCACGTCCGCCCCACTCGTAGCACGTAAAGCTAATGGCATACGTACATGCAGTGCCAATAGGAGGCTACTACACGCCTACAATCGCGATATTCTTGCTGTTCGGTACAGCTGTATACCAATACATACTGGTACTCATACCGGACAGCGTCCATCATTATCACAGGCCATACAATGGGCTCCTGGAGATACGTGAGGATGCGACAAAGATATGAGATAGGGGCTGGCGAGAAAGGACCCATGGCTTCATAACTACTATGGAGAAATAGTGCCAACATACAACGGTCATCTTTGACAAGCGTATGGGATTGTGTACAAGAGCGCAGAGAAGCAGAAGAAGCAACACGCACACGTTTATATCGAATCACACACCCCTACGCGTGTATTATAACGGTGCATACTGCGACTTCTCATCGTCCGCTTGTGTTTCTTATGCTACTACTACTCACAACATCAATTGTATTCCATTGGCGATTTCATGCCCGTTGAAGGTGTAGTTCAACACCCGCAGCAATCAATACTCCGATGCCACAGAAGACATATTAGAGCACAGACGCAAACACTCTGGCACACACCTCCTTTGCAGGCAAACCATTCCGGTGCACATACACCTACAAACAACAACAAAAACGGACCACCCCCCCCCCCCCCCCCCACCCACACACACAACCCCTTGTCAGCTATTATACACACCTGGTTTGCAATCCGGACAGGGCAGACACCCGCACTCGTCATCGCAGAACCTCGAGCACGCACACCTATCGCTGCCGTCCAGATGATACGGCGCCAAGCACGCGTAGCAGAAGTGCTTGCCACACCCAGGACACCCAGTGTCCACGAGGATGTGGTGGCAGCCATGTCCTTTCCAATGGCTGATGTTGGTTGGACAGTTGGGACACGCCTTAGACGTCTCTGCGATCAGACGTGAGCTGGCTATGGTGTGGTGGTGGGCGCGGGGGAGGGCGCTGGCCTCGGCGCATGTGAGTTTGCTATGCCAAGGATTCTGCGGACGTATGCGGCAGTGAGGGGGTGAGTTAAGATTGGCGAGGTTTAGGGTTTTAAAGTTTAGATCCGCTATGTATGCCTGTGATATAAGCGAGTGGTATGGTGTGGTGATGTGCAGAAGGGGAGCGTTTGGCTTAGCGCAAGTGATTTGGGTGCGCCGTGACGCAATGGTAACGGAGAATGAGGGCTATAGGGCAAACACATTGCGATTCAAAGGCAAAAAATAGGTCTATGACAGCTGTGTAATTGGGCAGGACATGATATGCTGCAAAGTATTCCCTACGCATATAAGTAAATCTATATATAGCCTATCCGTTTACCAGTAGATATATAAATATCTATAAATTATAAATATCATATACTCTAGGCATCTATATTGTACATATAATTCGATGATGCAGATGAATATATGTCCATCTGCCTACGATGGCCATGTTTCTGTACCTTCAGTGCACCCGTACAAGTGCTATGTGGTATGTGTACAGATCCCATGTTTCTATCTGGGAACTGAGACGTCTACCTCAGACTGGCACCATTCGTGAGACTATTCATGCGTGTGCAAGTGTGTGTGTGGTGTGTAGTGACTCACCTTGCAATCGAAGCAGAACGCATGTGCACATGACGGACACCTTGTACGCTTATAGCTTGGATTGTGTCCGGTAGGTATCTCAATCATCACTCCACATGCGGCATCTGGGCACTGCCGAGGGACCGCCAAAGCCAAATATGAGTATGGTATGAGAAGGCGGCATACTGGTAGATGTTCTAAAAAGGATACAGATACAACAAATCTTATCATTGAACAGTCAACAGACATGAGGATTCAGGGTTTAAGGTTTAGAAACTCTAGCCCTAAACCCTGTACGAGATCAATATCTTTGAGGACGTAGCTGGCCAGTATATACCAGTTTGCGATGGTTTCGGGCGACCGTATACTCAGTCGTTTCCTTGACATTGATCAAAAACCGCAGACGACAAAAGGCATTGGCATAAGTCATACTACTTTCCTTGATTTCATGTAGGAAGGATGTAATCAATCCATATATAGGTACACATAGCACACCATACTTACGAATATTCGGTTGCCTTTCCCGATGAGCGACTCTGCGTAAAAGTTACCAAACTTGTCCAATTCCTGATTCGTAAGGCCCTTCAGTTTCAGGTCAAACGCTCGATCGGACAGGCCCTTTACCGTCCGATAGTCCAGAACTACGGTGCACTGGCCCGCTTTCTTCGCTAGTGGACAATACACCGGGAATGCCTCCACGCGGTTATTGATGGCGTAGCGCACTAGGTCCACTAAGCACATCAGATGGAAGCTGTGGTGGCACTGATTGGATGGAGAAGGGGCGAGGGAGCTGAGTCACGGTGTGGTGGTTGCCAGAGATATGAGGGATGGGCCACTGGGCACGTACTAGAGGTACTAGAGGTACTAGACGTAAGGATAAGCCGGTTAAGTGTGTTAGCTGTGTGTTCGAATGTGCGGTACAAACACTGTGCGGAGGCAAACCTTTGGGCGAGTCAAATCCCAGGGCAAGCGACAAGATACACCCCATCACGCACTCACTCACTCAGCATATGAATGATGAATGGGACTGTTGCCATAGCAACGCGGGTTGCGTTGTTCTGTTGCACCGTCGCAATGGCTTCTGCGCAAGAATTCGGTGCATAACTGACAGCCCACAGAGCAAACACTATACAGTACGAGAGTATACGCACTAAGCACTAAAACCCTAGACAGTGGACCAGAATGCTATACAGTACGAGAGTCATACGATACCGAATTAATATTGTCAGACAAAGTGGACCTGAACACTGGACGGTACGAGAGTCATACGCACTAAGTCCTAAAACCCTATACCGAATTAATGTTGTCAGAGAAAGTGGACCTGAACACTGGACGGTACGAGAGTCATACGCACTGGTGCATGGGGTATGGGACGATACGGAAGCGATGAGGAGTCTAGGAGGAGCCAATAATGAATACTCGGAATAAGTCCAAAGGGGCGTACAGTAGAGTATCGGTCCTTGAGGGATTTAGGGTTTTACTACACCCTAAACCCATTAAACCCGAAATAATAGTAGTCGGACAAAGTGGGCCGGAAAAAAAGGTCACATATTAACTCGCCACGTGTCCCATTCAGAAGAGCAGGACAGTCGTGTTCACCAGTGAGGCGCGATTCATACAGCACACGCAGTACCGAACCGACAATGGGTTGACTGAATTAGCATCCACGTGCTAGATATGCCAGAAAGACGGATACACTACAACACACCCACCTCAAATAAAGAGCAACACACACATTTCAAATGTGAAATATCATTACAACACACCCACCTCAAATATGGAGTATCTTGGCAGTACGTCCACATCCAGACACACGGCACACAACGCAGGAATACTCTCCAGCGCAGAGCTGTCATAGGCATTCAGACACGCCTCAGTGGGCGGGTCCAGGAACTCTAAGGTATCCCTATCTACCACGGCTATAAATAGGTCACTCCCCATGTCATCGCCTGTAGCGCTTGTTGCTGAACTGCAGCGGAGGGGAGTGCTATTGTGTTGGTTGCTAGGGTGTTGGGTGTCTGTGTTTGGGTTATCTATTGCTGGTGTGATGGCTTTTGCTGGTGTGGTGGTGGTGGTGACTACATCGGTTATATTGGAGCGGATGTCCCTCGCCCTATCAACCACATGCGTACGTTCGTGTTCATGTGTGCGTGCGTGCGTGTGTGTGTGTGCAGGTATACTATGTTGTGTTGCATCGACGGGGGTGCGTGGCCGTGTCACCGAGTCCGTTTGATGTACAGGCGTAGTGGTGTGCGCCAATGTCTGGGTGTCCACTGGCCAGACGAATGGGGCAGAGCCCTCTCCCCCACAGTCCCAGTCCCAATCCCTCGCACCCAGGTCAGGCAACAAACTATCAGGACAAGGACCGGTCCCACTGGAGTCAAGCAGGACAAACCCAACCGCTATATCGTCCCATACGGATAGCAGTGTGGTATCTGCGCGAGACACTACCGCGGGCGTGTCAGTACTCTCTACCACACCCCCGTCGGGTGGCGTTTCCATGGCAACCATCACCTCGGCAAACGGATTGGCTGAGTGATCCAGGCGGTGCAGGACTTGGCACACCTGTCCCTTTCTGAGCATCGCAGGGCTGCCGGTGGACGTGACACTGGACTTCATGTCGCGTACCACCACAGCCCATTCCTTAGTACTATGTGCGTGGTCTCTTGAGTATGGTAAGAAGGAGAGTATTCAGGGATCAATCACTGCCATTTGGAAGGATTCTGCAATGGTCACTCCGAGTATGCACCGAGGTTATGGTAGAGGTAGTAGGACACCCGCGCACAGGTACTGGAAGGGAATCAAGTATAGGAGTACAATAAAAAATAGTACAATGGGATACGATACAATAACAATAAGTGATCCAACAAAACAAAACACAAAACAAAACAATACGACATGATACGATACGATACGATATTATACAATAAATGATCTATCAAACCCATACAATACAATGCAATACAACACCATTCAACCAGGTTGCACGAAAACCGAACCAAGCCAAACCAAACCAAACTCCACACCCCAGATCAATTATACTGTGTAATATCTTGCACCCAGTCACACTCCATGAAACACACCTCATGGCCGTCAAAGGTGTTAGCGCGTCCGGAGAGACCCCCCCGATAGCCCCACTCAACCGATATTGTACTATGCACAGAGGATGTGCATCTGTGGCTGAGCTTAACACGTTCACAACGGAGCACTGGGGTACTCGGACACCCTCGGACACTGAGCCTAAACGTGTATGTGGTGGAGAAGGGAGGTAATTAACAGACACACAGAAAGAAGAGATGGAGCCCTAAACCCTAACACTTGGATGTAGGTAGTTAACAAACACACAGATAGGATAGAAAGGAGAGACATACGACACACTAATGGACAACCGCAGTGAGCACGAATGCAATACGTTAAATGCACAACACAGAGGGCCACAGCAGGCGCGCACTATGTGATAGCCATGGGAACATACAGGGACACACAAACTATATAGAAACACATGCACACACCACTATCACACTATCACATGCACACAACACTATCACATACACACAACACTATCACTATCACATAACACTATCACATAAACACAACACTATCACACTACCACATACACACAACACTATCACACTACCACACACACACAACACTATCACATACACACAACACTATTACACTATCACATGCACACAACACTATCACATACACACAACACTATTACACTATCACATGCACACAACACTATCACATACACACAACGCTATCACATACACACAACTCTATCACACTATCACATACACACAACACTACCACACTACCACATACACACAACACAATCACATACACACAACACTATCACACTATCACACACACACAACACTATGACGATCTATATAGAAGCACAAACACACCCCACCATCAGCATCAAACGGCGCATCCGTATCTAGACATACCGGAGTGAGTGCCAAGGGACTGTAGCAGAGACACATCCCGTAAGACAACCGAAGCTACACACTGGTTGAGGACGCGTATGTTATTCTTGGGAAGGTGACCTATGCCGCCCGTTTGGTCATGGATGGCTAACCACCAGTCCATGTGACTGGAGACGTTGGTGGAGATAGTCACCACGTCCCCGACATGTGCGGGTAGTAGCTGTGGGGTTGATTGTATAGGGATGGTATGGGCGTGTGCGTGATAGTATATACGTATATATAAACACACACACACACACACATATATATATATATATATCAGTATATATGTGTATATGTTAATACAAATGCACATAATATACATGTGCGCACGAGGGATTGAATAGAGCCATAGATAGTGATGCTAGGAAACCTGCATACTAAATGAGGGTACAGTGATTAATAATTTGAAGATAAACTCACGCCAGAAGTACGCGCATAGGTCTTACATCGTGATCCAGTGGTCCAGAAAAGCGAATAATTGGGACACTTTAGTCCTCACAACTCACACCTCACCGATCTGAATGTGTTTCGGTGTTATAGGGGTTTAGGGTCAAAACCCTAAACCCACTCCCAACCGCACCTGCCCCAAACCAAACTCACGGGACACCCCTCGCACACAGTCCAATCACAGCCCAGGCGACTCAACACACACACCAACATACATAGCTACCTACCTACTAGACTACCGAACTGCAGACTACCGAACTGCAAATACACACACAGGCACGTTTAGCTAAACTGCAAATACACACACATGCTCGTTAACCTATAGCCCATTCCACACCGTACACAACTGTCACAGACGCAGCCCTGCACATGACTCACAACCCCAACACTTATTCCAAACCAACACATAACCCAATACACCCACTCACCTTCCGGCCGTGGGCGTCTCCCACCCCCCTATCTCCCCCACACGCACGCACAACCACGGCTTTCCTGTGTGCTGGTTTGAATATCAACGCACGTTTCTTCACACACACATCACGGGTCTCCTTTGTACTAGTATCAGCCGTAGACGTGCCTGTGCGTGTTTGTGGGCGATCCTGGATGGTCTTCACACACACACGAGGCGTCCCTTCTACACTAGTACCAGCCGTTGACGTGCCTGTGAGTGTCTGTGGGAGGGCTTGGCTGCGCGTGGCAGAGACGGGTGCTTGTGCCACAGCCCGTGGACGTCTGCCTGTGCATCTGACGGACGCAAAGCTGCTAGTGCCAGCTGTAGCGGTGGCGGTAAGGGAGAAAAGGGAGGGGTATATTAACACACACACTGCGAGAGAGACAGATAAAGAGAGTGGTGGTTGTGGCTGTGACAACAACACATGGCGTGGTGTGTATAACTGCACCTGGACATACTGTCCTGCACCTGGAATTACCGGTGCACTGCACCTATTCGCATTCTAAACGGACCGCAGATTGAGACGATCAATACGTCGGTGTAGGGACTCGCATAGACCCAAAGGCCTAACTAAAGGCTTTCACAACCACAGCAAGTGGCGTATTGATCTCTGTCACGCGTACCGTTGACAAAAGCAAAACCCTAAACCGGAAAAAACACACCCATCGCACACATATCACTCATGCAGCAGTCATGCGCAATAGTACACAACTGCACGCAGCTGCCAGGAATACCTACCAACCACAGCCATACACAGGACACTACTGAACAAATACCTATCAACCACAGCCATACATAGGTCACAGCTGAACAAAGTGCACATTCGCGTGGACAGGGCGTTAAAACGCAATGCGCTATAAGAAAGGAAAGCTCACGTACCAGCACGTAAGAGATTCGGAGATGACGCAGGATGATACAACCCAGCCACTCGGATACTAATCGCATCATCGACCACAAGTGCATCCAAAGGGATCTGGATCACGTGACAGGGTAGGTATATATGAACACAATACATGTACTACGAGGCTAAGGGAGAAGTGATATAGACATTGATACTATATATCGTTGTACAAGATACATGCACAGGGAATGTAGATGTGCTAATCTCGACTGCTCGCGAACTAGTTGCAGATGAAGTATAGTGCCTTCCACTTTCACACACACACATATATACATATATATATATATAAATATATATAAATATGCATAGATATGCATAGATAAAAAGATATATATATATAATATATATAATATATATATATATATAACACACACACACACACACACACACACACACACACACACATATATATATAAACATATACATATGCTAGAGTGCGTTGAGGGTTGCAATATTGGATTTATCACTCGGTAAGACTATGAAAAGTCAATACACCCCCCAGTGAAGCCCAGTTCGCACTAGCCAAATGAAGTTCATCGAAAACCATAGAATGGTTTTTACCTAAAATCGGCCAATGACATCTGCGGGACAGTGTACGCTAGCATTGCGCTTACCTACAACTAACTACTGCAGAGATGGACAAGTTATAAATATATTTACATATGACTACGAGCACGAATATACATATATATGCATATATGTATCTGTGAGAGTAGACACAGACAGATGATTGTTGTGATGTCATGCACTGATATTTAGATATACGGATTTTAATCTGTATCTATCGAATCATACACACTGCATAGCCTGCTCGATCAGGGGCGATATCGGACCAGAATAACCATGAAAACGCCACGCACGATACAGTGCGTGTGCGAAATACACACACACACACACACACACACACACACGCGCATACACATACACATACACATACACATACACGTAAACACGTGAACACGTTTATATATATATATATATATATATATATATATATATATATATATATATACTCTACCTTCTTGTTATGGAAATCGTCGCTGACACATGCTACGCTGGGTCTTCTCCCGGATCCAATATCTGTCGTCGTAACAAAACCATATACAGGTAACGCACTTTGAATAAAAACGTATAGAGCATTGTGAGAGCCCCAGCTCTCATAGTCAACAGAGGTACACTTGTCTACCTCGTGCATCTCACATACAGCACACGTTGTATTTAGCGTAACGTATTGTAAATAATTCGGTGGACTCTGCCAACACATTTGTTCTGAGCTAAATGGTATACGGAGATCAGCGCTCCACTTTGCCACACCAGTGAGAAACCACTCCAAGCACTAACAGCGAAATAGACTACACAGCTACAACAGTAGGACAGCTTGCATAATAGATTGTGTGTCGACCACATTGCCTTCGTTGATATAAATTGGTGTATACATATGCGAAAATGCGTATATATACATGAGATTCCAAACACATTTCGAGATTTTTAATGTTGCTGATATTGGGAAATGTTCTGAGCGATGGCTATAGGCACATGCTCCAAACTCATAGAAACTACTGCATTTATCCTATTACCAGCTTTAAGTGCATGTTCATTCACATAATCATACAAGCTTGTGCATGTACGCGCGGATTAGAAGCACATAGCCCGTGCTTGTGACATTCTAGTGATCATATGTTGAGATAGCCGTTGACAAATGGATTCTTATGTGGTGCAATTCGAGCACACATAGCTTAGAGCAATGGATAGATACGTGTGCATACATCATTTTCAACTTGTAGAAAATTTAAGAGGGCGCCTATGTACACAGGAGCGTGCATGTGATTGCTGTGCAAATAAGTCATGATACGTAGCTATAAATCAGTCATGATACGTAAACGGTTTTACGTGAAACAGTGCATGAGGGTGTGGAGAATTGCCATGGTTACCATCTCAAACCGTACAGCGAGGAAAGCGTACATCGAAGACTACAAATATACATTGTTGAAGAAGTGTTACTAGTGTACAAAACAATAGGTACATGGCTTGCATAGCTGTAGCTGACGAATAACCAGAATATGATTGTACAATCAGGCAAAACTAATGTCCAGAACAATAACATACCAAGCAGACTGGTGAGATGGTCTTTAAATCAAACATAATTCATCACACACAAACATACGATATCACTCTAAGCGCTGTCAAGGTTCCGAAATACTTTACATACTTCAACTTTACAAGCATGGTAAAACTATAGGTATGACGCATCTCAGGAATCACCTGCTAGCCAGTGCTAAATCAGTGTTGGTCACAACATTTCTTAACACACAGACACTCGGATCACAGCATCCTTTTGACCTATACAACCACGTAGGAATTATGATCTAATCGAGCAAGATCCACGGGCCTTAGCTATCTGGAGGCAAACCTTGGTCGTAATATAAACAGTCACGGGATAGACATACCAGAGGAGGACCTCTTAGTCTTCCGACCTGTTAGTATGCTAGAGAACCCCATACTCTCCGAGTATCAGCTACGATATCTTCAAAACTATATAGTGTACGATGGTATAATTGTGTGGTCTGTACGTGCTTGTTGTGAAAGAACAATGGTTGACTGTGGATGTGCATAGTTAGTTGCACACCCCGTGGGCAACATGTTCAAGTGTATTATCCACTAATAATACAAAAAATGATCGGAAGGATAAGCCCTCGAACACACTGGGGATGTACGCAAAATTAAACTTTTGTGAATACACAAACATCGTCATACATTTTTCTACAAATAGAATTAGGGTTCTAGGGTACAGCGTATCTATAAATATAACAAAATTGAAAATATACGACGCTAGAATTTAACTCGTATTTTAAATTTGAATCGAGTTTAGATAAATTTGTAAGATATTCCGTGTGAAAGCGTACTCAAATAGTGGCTACGTTTTCTCAATTCGCAATAGTACTCATTTATTAAATGCAGTAAAGAATCTGAACAAAGTCTCTTAGAAACGGAAGAAATATAAATTTTACACTGTAAAAAAACGTAAACGATAGAAAAATTAACACGATAATATGAAATCACGACTTTTTGCACGTGAAATGCAGTAAATATTTTAAACTGTGTTTTATAAATAATTTTATTGAGATAATCGTAATTCGGGAAAAATTCTTTTTATAGACTTTATCTCATTGGACTATCGTTTTCATTTTTGTGCACCAATGAAATACGCTTGAGTTTAGATATGGTTTCATTGGTCCATACGGTAGTTTCGATGAGTTTTCGTGATTCTCTATTGTGTTCAAGTCCAATCCCCAGGAATCACTAATAATACGATATTTAGCTCCGAGTTTCGTGAATTTTCAGTTTGAAAGTGTTTTTTTTAACTAAAAAAACAACAGTAATAGGTTCAGTACATATTGAACATGTTTTTTTTTAAAAAGGAACAAATAAATATGGTCCAGTGGCTTAAACTCTAAATAGAGTCAAGGTCGCTCAGTTCTCGTCGTTCATTGGTCCTTACTAAATACAGCAGAGTTCAGCCCAGAGCCTCAGGCCCTCAGGCCCTCAGAGGTACTAATTAATTTTAAAAATGATTTTGCAAAAGGCTCCAAGAGAGAGTAAAATGGTTGTTAGGGTTACTCTATTTTTAGATATTAACAAGAATGCGCTCTAACAACTAAACAAGTGAGAAAAAGTAGTCTGCACATATTTTTAACTATCTATTTACCGCTGTAGAGTTTAGACTTTAGACTGAGTATATCAGCTTATTATGTGTTTAAAAAATCCACTCCAATACGAAAAGGTCAAGTCGATGTCCATTTAGATGTGGTTTTTGAATATGTACTTACGTTTTCACTCAAAATGATCACCCTTTTCAAAGTTTCCCGATTCACTCGTCGTTTTTTTCTTCTGTCAAATGGTTATTGAGTTCTTTATATAAAGTCGTCACTATTTGATGACCATGCGTCCAATCCCAAAAGATTGATCGAAAAGCCGTACTTTTTCAACGCGAAACATTGTGAAAACGTACATTTAGTTACATTGGACTCATTTATATGCAGATTACAGAAGAACAAGTATTTACAAATAATTTTTTTTAAATTGTTGTAACGGTGAGGAAACCGGCTTTTTCATGCTAATATCACATTCCTGTTCTTCTTCTTGGTATGATTCTGCTTTCACTTCTCGATTGGCGACTGGTTCTGGCAGCTAGCCTGGAACCTTTTTTACCTTTACCGTCACGCGCAAGACTCCGAGAGTCCATTCCCTTCCTTTGAGTAAGAGACGGGGACATCACATCATGTGTGGCCGTGTGGGTCGTGGCCCGTGGGGGGCAGGCCAGCAGCCGCAGCCGGTAGAGTCGGTAGACTGTAGCACACAGTGTCAGTGTGACTTTATAGTGCATACTGCATAGTGTCGACTGTCGAGTGGAAACCGAAATTGGTAACACGCATCATGGCGATATTGGCGTAATGCATTTTTTTATAAATAAATCAATATATATATATGTGTGTGTGGCGTTATTGTTTTGTTTATATAAAAAAAAAAAAGTGTCTGCGACTCTGCGCAGACTGCGATATTTGTATTTTTGCACTTTGCAACTATTTATCTATTTATCAGAGCAGTAACGAAAGTGTTTTTGTAGTTTTGAATTTGTTTTCTAATAATCAAGAACACGTATTCAACTGACTTTCTGATCCATATTTTAATAATTTTTTAACAATCTTCATTCAATGTGTCATGGACTTCTGGAATCTGGAGTCTGGACTCCTCCTCCTCATGCGGAGACATTGAATGGTGATTGGCGAAGCGTTGGTTTCATTGGGTACAATATCATCTGGCGGGAATATTGCTTTTTGTACAGAAACTGGCTGGGGACAGTGGAGAGTGGGGAGACGGGAGTGGGAACAGTTCGACAGCGCTTGTTCCCCACTATGTCTCGAGTTCTCGAGTCTTGAATCTCGACAGTTGAGACTCCCGAGAGAAAGTGGCCGTGCTCACGAGTGAGAGTGTGATCTGCTTTTATTTTTGTCACATACAGAGTACAGTCAATAAATACACACACCGCCTAATTAAAAAAAAATACTGAATTTGTTTGAAATTTGTAAAAAATAAATGTAAAAACAAAACCAAAAAAGCCAAAACAAAATCAATCCACTATCCGTGCGCCAGATTATTTACCAAACTGGTCACTCTGGCGAATGGTGATTCTGAAGAGAGAGAGAGTGCCAACTGCCAAGAAGTGCCAAGAAGGCAAGAACTTCTAGAAGTGTGACCCGATACAGATTTGAGGGTTGACTTTTTTAAAAACAAAATAAAGAAGGAAAAATAATTCAAAGAAAATGAATTTTGTTTTGCATATTTTATTTTATTTGTTTTTGTTCTGTTTGTTTTTAGAATGAAAACACGAAGTTGCAGTGTTGCTGGTTTTAAAACACTCTCTTGTTGCTGCCATGAGAAGTGTTTGGGCAGCACTGAGTCTGTGAGTCTGTGAGACTGTGACTGGACAGCAAGCCATACGGTGTCCAGAGCTCTAAAAAGTATGTGAGTCACGAACTCCAAATATTTCAGACATTCATGATTCAACAATCAACACACAACAAGAGGTTGATAAAAATTAAAAAAGTAAAAAAAGCTAAAGGAATATTTACGTAAATTACATCGTGACTTCAGACTTCAGTTTCCGGAACCGATCTGATGCCCCTGATAGAGAAATCACTCATCCGTATTTCATTTATTTATTTTTAGAAGACTGATGACCGATCTCTTTGCCACAAAAGTGTATATATATTACGCGGCAAATAACAGTTGTGATCACTTTTAAAATAACTTGCTAAAATACACAAGAGTATAATTACCCATCCTTTAGAACGACCTTATTAACAAGATGCCTGCCGTACCCTCCACCCTTCCCGAGCTTGACGATGTCGCTATTGCGCCGTTCAAGCAGACTAGTTTGGCCAAAAAATTGCATGCGTTGAATTTGGACGTGGTGAAGCCTGCACCACTGGACCCTGCTCCGCACTCTAAGGTTAAATTGGATTTGGCGGTACGCTTTACAAAAGAGTCGCTGCTTCAAAAAGGATCCACGTGTATTGTAACACAATGCCGGGACAATTCATACAATAGAGATGTGGCGCTGAAGAAGGGTACATACGCTCATTTGAAGCAAATAAGACGCGAGTACAAAATACACAAATCTTTAGAGCCACACCCCAATGTAGCCACCATGCACGACGTAGTTATGAACCGATCGAAGCGCCAAATTTGTCTGGTTATGGAGCTTTGTGCCGGCGGAGATTTGGTCGATATTCTCAGTCAAGCCGATCACGGACTAGCAGAAGACACTACTTTCAGATATGCTCAACAGATCGCTACGGGCCTGGCTCACATCCATTCACAGGGTGTTGCACATCGCGATATCAAGTCCGATAATATATGCTCAGATGAGACAACGGGGGTGATGAAAATAGTTGACTTCGGAGAAGCATCTCGTATTTCTGATCCAATTACTGGCTTATACAAGGGCACACCCGGCTACATGGCTCCCGAGATCGTGGAGCGACTCGAGAAACGCATTGAGGCTGGGACTAAGGATTACAGCAACATTGACCTCTTAAAGTGTGATGTCTGGGCCTTTGGAATCACGCTATACACTATGCTCACGAGTAAGTTCCCCTTTACTCTAGCATCTCAATCCACGACTGAATATGCCAGTTACGCAAAGGGAGAGGTACTTGGTAAAGTTGAAGATTGGGAAAACATCCCCGAATATATGCAAACGTTGTTGCTAAACGTTTTGACGATCGACCCATCAAGTAGATGGAGTGCGCAACAAGTCGTCTCGTACCTGGAGGATATAGAAAATACACGTTAATGATACACAAAGTGATCAAATTTAGTAAATAAAAATTAGTGAAGCAAAAGCATTTCGTTGAAAATACTTGAATATATGTGTGTCGGTCGTTAAAGCATCGTTTTTGTCACCTACAAAAGATGGTATTGGTTGGTTTTGCTATTACGCACATAGTAGGCAAAATTTATAGCTTATCGTTCGAGTTTACTTGTGGCTAAGAGCAGTTACACCCATCGTAAATACCGGTTAAGTTAAAAAATAATATAAGCAATATACCGCTGTCGCGATTTGAAGATATCAGGTGAACTAGTGTGTTTCCACTTTTGACCGATATGATGTGGATATAAATCTCTAAAATCTCTAAATTTAGCCTGCTAAGCTATCCACAACTGAACACCAAATAGGAGAGAAAAGTATACGTTGCAGTTTATATGCCATCGATTCCAGGCGACACTTGCACGGAAACGATTTTGGTTCTACACTGTTGCATGCAACGCCTCTCTAATATCAATATTGAGTTACCACCAGATTGCACCTTCCAAGCACACTGCTGAAACGTGTCTCTTGTTACATAGAAAACACTATACTACACTCGAGAATATTAAATAAGATATATCCAAGGAATCCTGATATTGAATATTTTACCCATCAGCAAAAGTGAACGATGAGAAGGTAGAGATCGCGGATACGATCCACAGCATACATCTTTTGGGAATTCAGTCGTGTACAGTTATAATTGCATAAACATAGAAGTAAGTGCGAGATATATTAGAATCTAGAATTATATGCCATTGTATGTTTTTTTTGGGATCTGACGACAGACAAGGAGAAAGCGGGGGGATTGCTGTTGCATCGTTTCTATAGATGCAGCTATATTTATTAGACAGTAGTTTTTAATAATACAGATATGTATATATACATGTTGTACACATGTTATTGGCGATTTGATAGATGCATGTTTCTGATTTCTGAATGGCGAAGCGTTGTGGCACATATACGTATTGAAATGTGGACATACTGGACAATCATTCAAATTCGATGTTAGCGGGTTAATTGTACATATCTAGGTGTTGAATATTTAACTTCAGCTTGGGCATGGGGACTTGGGGAAAGCAGCCGAGTGCCAACTGTTCAAACTGCATGGGATCTTGGGGAAAACAGCCGAGTGCCAACTGTTCAAACTACGCGACTGTATCAGATCAGCTGAAGTCAAATATTTGATGGTTATGTATTGGAATTATTAAAAATGTTTCCTCTCTCTCATGTTTTTATTCAACAAGTCTTGTTTTCTGGAAAACACCAAGTCCCAAGTCCCAAGTCCCAAGTCCCAACGCCTATTTACATTTTGCAGCCTACGGGCTACGACCCCTGAGTCAGGAGGTGGTTGGTCGTTGGAACAGAAAAATAATGCAGAACGGCAGATGTTCGCCTGCGCCCTGCTATCTGTTGGTCACGAACCGAACTGTCCTCTGTTTATTTTTTGGGAACATTTTATAAATAGAAATAGCTTCCTGAAATTGAACAAAACACAGCCTTCTAAAAAATTAAAGAAACACCACAAACTAAAAAGTCATAATCTTCATAGTGTTCTGACAATAATTTTACATTTTTACACACAAAGAAGAGCAAGAGTAAATTTGTGTATTGAGACACAACTTTTGTAAAAACAAGTTTAGGTGTTTGGGTGCACTCACAGTGAACTCACAGTCTCACGGTGACTGTGTCAGCTGTCACTGTGTCAGCCCGTCACCCGTGTGGTGTTTTGATTTTTTTAGACACAAAAAGCAAATAATGAGACAATTTTTTTTTATAGATAAACACGCGGGAGCTGTGTTCGCTCTCGACTTAATCTCGATTCTAATAATTCTGATTCAACAAATATCACTAATTCACAAAAACAAGTATTTTTTAGCACCGCCACAGCCTATTTACCAGCCACACAGAGCTGACTGCTGAGCCGCCTATATTACTATTTCGACAATTTAAGGCCGTGAGCGGCACAAAACACAACTCCACAGACCACAGTCCACACAAGTCGCCACAGACGTCAACTGCCCAGCAGTTGCCAAGTGGCTCTATTTTGTTTTGTTTCAATAACATAGCCAAGAGAGCTAACACATAGCCTTTTATAGCTGTCTTTTTTTAGGCGGCGATGATATATAGAGGAAAATAAAGAGATGTGATAGTTCACAGCATTTATATAGATCTATAGTCTAATAAATAGATACAGAGATATATAGCTAACACTTGACAGTATAAAGATATATAGATATATAATTGTAAACTAACTGTATATAGATATAAAGATCGATAGATATAAATAATATGTAGATGTATTCATAGTTGACAGCAATTATATAGATATAAAGTCTTGTTTATAGATACAGAGATATATAGTTGACACTCGATAGTATATATGTATATATATATATATTTATAACTATATAATTATATAGCTGACTATATACAGATATAGATATCGATAGTTATAGAATATATAT
>NW_014039911.1:0-3941 GCF_001186125.1 Sphaeroforma arctica JP610
TATATAGTGTGTGTGTGTGTGTGTGTGTTATATATATATATATATATATATATGTACGTATATATACATGTATGTGTGTATGTATATATATATGTGTGTGTGTGTGCGTGTGTGCGTGTGTGCTTGCATGCGTGTGTGTATGTGTGTGTGTGTGTGCATATGTATATGTGTATGTATATGTTTATGTATATTGTATGTGTGTGTGTGTGTGTGTGTGTATGCATATGTATATGTCTATATATATATGTGTGTGTGTGTGTGTGTGTGTATATATGTATATGTATATGCATATATATATATATATATGGCACAAAAAAAAACGTGTATACTCAACGATAATACATCAAAATTCCTATGCTACCCTGAAGAACTTAGCAGAATTGATGATTATGTTTTCTGCAAATAATTTTTTTCTTTGGATCTGAGGATCTACACTCTTCCCCTGGTTCAGTCTGGGATGTTATGTTTCCGCAATACCGGTTGTATTGTATCTTGGTACTTGCATCTCTGTTTATAGCATATACACACAATTGCACGGCGACGTCTCTCCCCTTTGAATACTCAGTTCAGTCATTGGTAAAACACACACAAGGTGTAACTTGTACAGTTAGTTCTCCATCAGTCCCTACCTTAGCCACGTAAACGTATCTTATAACAATTTCTTAATCAGGGATGGTCCACGAATGCGCTTCGACGAGGAAGGGATTGCGGAGATCGAACGGACAAAGGACTATGGGTTCATGAAGATTGACGAGCCCAAGACCCCATACCATGCACCAGAAGAGGAGACAAACGGCATCACAGACGTGCCCGATCTTGAACTTGCAGGTACATGAGAGGCTTGGTTCTCTGCCATTTAAAAAGCATTTGATGTATGCCATACAGCTATGGCTCTGTTGTAGACTGTGTGAGTGTGTAGGTGCGTACCACTGGTTACCTGTTGTCCCACTGTTGTGTTGGCTATTTGAGTCTACTTCTCGTGTGTGGCTTGATTAGCAATATGGGCAGTTGGTGTGCTGCACTGTATCACAGACTTCACAAACATCACAATCGTCACATACACCGAGGACCATTGTCATGTTCGTATGCATATTTGTTTGTATATACGCATACACTATTTATTTATTGTGGGTTTCAGAGCTTATGCATTTAGCTGTTTACCAGATACCATCTGTGTTATAAACATAGATTACAGAAGAAAAAGGGTGTTGTGTTCGGTATGGCACTTTTGTGCATTCGGCCCACTCGCGTCTAATGCGACTAGAAAGCGAGTTGATCACATTGCATACATTGTGTATTATCTGTTATTTTGCATGAATGCTTTTAGGTGTTTACCAGATATCATCTGTGTTATAAACATAGTTAACTGAAGAAGAAAAAGGTGTTGTGTTCGGTATGGTACGTTTGTGCATTCGGCCCACTCGCGTCTAATGCGACTAGAAAATTACATAGATTGTGTATTGTCTGTTATTTTGCATGATTATCTGATCAGGGATTCTATCTAGCAATCCCTTTTTTTTTCTAAATGTACACTTTGGTGTATGTATGTATTTCTAGCTATATATACCTGCCATTTCATACATGTTGTATGCATGTACTTGGCAAACGATGTGTATGTGGGTACATACATACTCATGCATACAAACACACATGTTACTGTACGTACGTGTCAACCTTGTAGCAGTTCTGGGTCCATAAATACAAAGCATATTTATGTTGTCTTCGGGTGTGTGGAACCACCTGCTAGTCCCCTGGATCAATGCCCAACCCATAGCCGACGGAGACAGTACCGAACTTGTACATATCGATCCATGGTGCGTGTATAACTCACGCTCACACCACGTGCGTGCACCCCTCTATTCACAGAGCAAGAGAGTGATGGTGAAGATAAGAAGACGGAGGACTGGTCAGACGGAGACGATGAATCTGGCGAAGGTATGCGTGCCGTGGTAGTGACGTATCTACATCTTGTGTATTTCTGTGTTTTATCTCTTCAGGTGGCTGCGCAAGTTGCGCACGCTGGTACAATGCTGGCAATATATCGGTATACCTACCTAGTATCTCTTTGGCCTTCTCCGCTGTAAGTATTCACTTTACTCGAGAAAAGAAGTGCACGTTTTAGAGTTAGCATACTTGAGTGCCGAATATTCAATGGCATGGCACTCGATTGATTGGCTTGCAACAGCGGCTGTGAGCGCCTCAGGTCCGCAGTATATCATCTGGACCATTAATCTTATACAATCAGACACATCTTGTTGCATGCATACACACTTCACACAACGAAACTCTCTGCTTATACAACTCCCAAGCCAGTACAACAACGTATATGTAGGTAGATGAAGCTGCGTTTTGAGATGCTTACCTACCCTTTCTGCTCCACACGGCTATCACAGACGCCGCCTTCAAAAAGAAGCGTGCCGCCCACTATAATGAATTCCAGAACGTGCAACGGGCGAGAGAACTACTTGAACAGGAGGATGAAGACGAGTAGATGCACACCCACTGCCTAGTAACTTCTGGCTACGAATACCTATGTAGCATTGCTACCCCTGCTTATGTATTTTGGTGTACGCCCGACATACATCTCTGTAAGTCTTGGAGGGTATCCCGGACAGGCTATACGAGACGTACTCTTTGATGGGGCGCTGACAACAATCATCTGAGTGGAGTGTTTGCCGTAAGTAGCTTCAATACCTACTCGTATACTACAGTGACAGTCTAGGTCCACTCGGACTAGCTGGCACAGGCTGGCATAGCCTGAGCAACGGCTTTTTGATGCACGTCTGTGAGCTAATTATGGTGCGGAACAGTTGTTTGTGTACGAATATATCTTTGACTGTGTATAGTCATTCCAAAGAGTGGGTAGTGTATGTGAATTTAAATTTATTTACATATATATGTCTGCCTCGTGTGCATGGCGTTACAGGCGGTGATGCTTGACGCTGGCCATACAACTTCGAAAATCTGCGTGATATGAGCACTCTGTATCACAAAGTTCAAATATGTATGTCACAGGAACATTATTATGTATACCAATAAAGATGTCATAACCATTTGCTTTCATGTTTATTTATTACTTTTATACAATGAAGTCTGTCTATGTTGCCCATGCCGGTGAATGGACTAACAGGCTCAACTCCCTCCTATATAGGAGCACCTAATTTCCGTCTCAGCAAAATAAAATGTGTGGAACTCGTCGGATGCAATGCAAACTTTTGGGTGTTAACGCCCCTCGCATTGCACACGTGTAAAATCGAAACTGTCCCCACTCACTAACCAGATATGACGCCACGTGCTTGCTACCAAAATAAAATCATGTGTGTAGTTTTGTGTGTGCGTGTGTGTGTACCAAGTGTTGGATAGATAAACTACGTGATTGTGTTTTATGTCGTCGTAATGTGGTCGAGCCGTGCTTGCTACCATAATAAAATCTTGTGTGTGGTGGTGTGTGTGTATGTGTGTGTGTGTGTGTGCGTGTGCGTGTGTGTGTGTGTGCGTACCGAGTGTTGTATAGATAAACTACGCGGCTATGTGATTGTGTTTGTTTTGCCGTTACGTGGTCGACAATTCAGGGCTGCCCTCGCGTGTGCTCTGTTCTCCGCGGCCCGATAGACTGTAAATTATGGTAATAATAAAATGTGGTGGTATGTACACACATGGTACATGCAAAGACCATTTGAGTCACGGAAAGATAAAGATGGATGAGTTTACATACAATGCATAATGCGCAACTGCGTGGCTATGATCTGTATGGTGGTTGCTATGGCCAGCGTCGTTGAGCCTTGGAGGACTTGTGAGAAGTTGAGTCTTGAGCCATGGCCCTCTGCCCCTCTCTCTCTCTNCTCTCTCTCTCTCTCTCTCTACTACTACTACGTACTACGTACGTAACGTACTAACGTAACGTACGTACGTACGTAACGTACGTAACGTAACGTAACGTA
>NW_014039911.1:3961-6116 GCF_001186125.1 Sphaeroforma arctica JP610
CGTGTGCCTTCGTAGGGAACGTTGTTGTAGAAGGTTAGGTAGTCGTTCGTAGCCGACTGGCCCGTCCTCGTCCCTCCTCTCTCTCTCTCTCTCTCTCTCCCTCTCTCTAGTAGAGAAAATGACTCGTCAGAGAAAATCACCAAAGGGCATGCTTGAGAAATGAGGACTAGGGTAAGAGGTTGTACTTGCTTGTGCATGATCTCACTTTTCATACCTTACATAGCCTACTTCTAAATTGAACATAAATCATAGTCAAGAGGGCTTTGCATAAATACATGAAAATAAATTCGAAAACGTATATTTATTAATTATTTACTACCATAAATACACCTAAAATAATTACATATTTTCATAGCCTCCCCTAATAAAAGTATCTATTTTAGGACATGATATTTTCATAGCCTCCTAAAAAACCATTTTCGGAAGCTACATATGATATGATTTTCGGGTTTTCTGTTCTGTTTAGAGGAGTTTCCTCTCTGTACAATTTAGGAGGCTATGGCCTCTCTCTCGTATATAAATCCTACAAGTATTATAAACCCTACATGTGATATAACCCCTAGAGAGGCCATATATGGCCAAGCACATGAAAATGGGCGGGCCATTTGGTGATAAGAACCAGTGTCATCAAACTAGCTAGCGGAGAAAGTACTACACAATATAGTAAATATAAAGATAGCTGTGCGAATGCACACGCAAGTACATACAAACATACATGCATGCATACAAATACACAATTTAATACATTTATATATACATACATTCATACAGGTACATTCGTCGTGACAGTTACATACATTCATATAGATACTTAAATCTATATAGATATTTAAAAATGAAGTATGTGCAGTTGGTGATCGGTCCGGCTGGGAGTGGGAAGGTATCTATCAACGTGACTGTTTTGCACAAAATCCCAGCGTGAATTTTAGTTGATGTACATGAAAATGTTGGACAATCTCTTATATTACACACTTGTTTCATTTACACTTTGGGGTTGTTGGAGTCGGAATACGAAGCAATTGTGGTGATTCTCATTCGTCCTTAATCGCTGCAAAAATTGCAAGGATATACACTGAATAATTTCCTACTGCCTGTATGAATGTCAGCTCCAAAATAGAATTTCTTGAGCGGTATGAACGGCGGTTCGATGATACCAAGTTTGTGCGAAAGATATATATATATATATGTGTGTGTGTGTGTGTGTGTGTGTGTGTGTGTATGTGTGTGTGTGTGTGTGTGTGTGTGTGTATGTGTATGTGTGTATGTGTATATATAGAGTCAGATATATATAGATTTAATACGCACATAAATATCGTCTTGTTGGAGGATCTTTGTATTCATACGCACACACACATACACATCCACATATTTAAGTTTATGTAGCTTCACGCCTTATTTATTTTTATCAAACTTGACAACCAGGCTGCATCGATTTAAATTTTAGGAATCCGCGCACTAATAGCCACCACTATGTCCTCGCAGTCCACCTATTGTAGCACAATTCAAGAGTATTGCGACAATATTGGAAGGACAGTTCATGTGTTAAATCTGGATCCAGCCGCGGAACACTTCAGTTATAGAGTATCTTTAGGTATGTCTCATTGTGAGTTCATCATGCGCTTGCACACGGTATGTTGGTGAGGCATTGCCGTTTTGTGCATGGTATTCATTGCACACAATTATGTAAACTCTATGATGTTTGTATATACGACGATTAATAAAGATATGTGTCATACACGAAGCAAACTTCTTGAGCGGAGATACATGATGTCTTCATAAACCTTGCCAATATTGACTATATATATATATATGTGTGTGTGTGTGTGTGCCTGTTTCTATGTCTGTCTCTGTCTCTGTCTCTGTCTCTGACTCCGTCTCTGTGACTGTGTCTGTATGTATATATATATATATATATATATATATATATATATATATATATATATATATATATATATATATATATATATATATATATATATATATATAGATATATATATATACAAGAGACATATATATATAGCTTTATATATATATATATATCATATATATATATATACATATACATATATATATATATATATATATATATATATATATATATATATATATATAGATACACATATACATATATATATAGATACATACATATGTGTAT
>NW_014039911.1:6136-23108 GCF_001186125.1 Sphaeroforma arctica JP610
TATATTATATCTATATCTATCTATATGCATATATGTATATCATATATATACATATATATATATATATATATATATATATATATAAACTGACTATGCAATACTTCTGGAGCGCGTCGCATACTATTGTATCTTTTCCTACTCTTCTGTGCCTATCCGACAATTATTAATACGTGATCTGACCGTCATGTAGATATCCGGGATTTGGTTTCACTCGACGATGTAACGGAGGACGAGGAGCTCAACTTCGGCCCCAATGGTGGCTTACTGTATTGCATGGAGTAAGTGCTCAAAACTGCTCACCGGTGTACTGTGTGATTGAGATTCCTGATGCTGATTCGGCACTCTAGCTCAAATACATGTCATGCATGAAGTGATGAAGAAATGTGTGTATGTGGACATTTATAGCTTATAGATGATTGTATGGATGTTTGCATACGTGTCTATCTGTATTCATCAGCGTATCACTTTCGATTCAGAATTTCAAGATAGCATCACTATAACTACACTGTCAACTGTGATTTATAGTTGAACTGCCAAGTGTGACGGTATGCGGTTGTGTTTTGATCAGCTATTTCTAGCGTATGGTAGGGAGTAATCTAGTAATCTACGCCTGTCATCGTGCAAGTATTAGTCTGTTTTGAAATATTCTCAATAGAGCGTGCAGCAATGATCGGGTTTCTGTACATCAGATACATCGACCTCAGCTTAGCGCGTGTATCGTTTACTATTTGCAGTTGCATGGTGGAGTAGGAACTTGTTCGAGGTATGAAACATCTCTCTCCTAGGCAACACTAAGGAGCTAGTCTATGTGCATGCTATCACGAACAAATAACATACGCGCGTAGCGTTGATTAAATTTACAGCCCACTTGTTATGAGCAATGCACAAGTTGGACTTCTTTCTTGGTTATTTATCACCAAGGGGTTGGTTGGGGAGGGGGAGGAGCAGGATGTCGTCAGCTCACATCTTGAATATCATCGTTACCCATATACTCGATAGCCTATTATTGGCCTAAAGGTGAAGGTCTGTGGTGGTGTTCAGCGTATCCCTCACTTAGTACGCATAAGTATCAATATACACAAACAACCCGATTCCTATGATTTCACTTAGATGAACTTCCGTTTCTGTCCTCGCAGATTTCTGACGGAGAACCTGACGTGGCTTAGGGATGAGCTCGAGGATTACGACGAAGACTATATCATCATAGACTGTCCAGGTAATATTTGAGAGTTGTTAAATGAATATAAATATACTCAGTCAGAGATATGATTTGTACAAATACATGTATGCATACAATATGGTATGCAATCGATGTGAAGTATACTGCGTTGTAAGCGTACCCAAGTTTCATGTGCCTCGCTTCTCCTCAAATGACTTTCACTTACGATCACTTTGGAGCCGATTTTTGCGGCACTATACCAGCCACCATGTTATCCTATAATCCTATCAGCAGCGTGGCCCACATAGCTATGCGGTAATTTCAAAGGCTAATATATAATTCATTGAATAAACTTCCAATCGATCAGGCTAGAGGTATTGCGGTATATTGAGTATGGTCACGTAAGATTGGTTTTCTCTCGTCATACCCTATTAGACACGCAGCATAAGGTCGGGCTAATAATCCCGACGTTTTTAGCAGATCAGAGAATCGAAATACTGTTCACGTATTGAGAGTGGCTCTGATCCCATCTTACTTGATTTTCGGGTTCAGGTCAGATTGAGTTGTATTCGCATTTCGACTATATGAAGACGCTCGTCACAGCTTTGCAGGAGTGGGACTTCCGGGTTTGCTGTGTATATTTAATGGATGCACAGTTTATGGCAGGTATGGTTTGTGATAGGTGTCGAAAAAGTTATGCTGGTTATCAATTTCTGTAGAAAAAACCTACCAGTTGATATTTTGAAAAGTGCATATATTATAATATATTTTCTCACACAGTTGCGTGTTGTAATAGTATAATATTGTGCAATTAAGCGTGATGTTTACGACTCAACTCATAGGCATGTATACATTGTATTTTTCGTGATTACTCATGCACATGCAGATACACCCAGATATCTATAGCCTCATCTGCAAATGATCTGAGCATATATTTTACATGCGTTTATGTTACTTCACATGAATACGAACTTATACATTGAATTGTGTGACGCATTGCAAATTTATTTTTCGTTTGATACTCACCGAGACACAAATGTTGTATTTGAGGGGCTCTCAATATACATTCAATCGTGGTTTTGCTAGAAAATGAATTCATTGCAACACCGCGGAATACAGAAGTTAGTACTGTCCAGCTACTACTCTTTGGTAAACTCCATATGTGAAATGAGAAAGTACGATTTTTCTGCACGTCTGAGTATATACTCTCCATGGAGGCTGAGTTGTTCATATGTGAATACGTATATGTATAGTAATTGCATGCAGACAGGGTCAACAGACAGATGTTTCTTGATGTTTTGGTAGTTTGTTGTGGATAACTAGGCCGATTCATATCGAAAGTGTATAAATATTAAACTGCACTTTTCCAGACTGTTATCGTATGTGATGCTCCCGAGCAATAGCTACTGCAGCGAGAAATTCAAAGCAGGAATGGTATAGCTACACAGCCAATAGCGCTACAAACATGCGAAAACTTCGCAACGCATACTTACGTCTTCCTGAAGTTATGATCAACTTCCTTCGTGCCACCCACTTCACACAGATAGCGCCAAGTTTTTCGCGGGCGTGTTAAGTGCGCTGTCTGCGATGATTCGTTTGGAGGTACCGCACGTCAATGTTCTAACGAAGATGGATTTAGTAGATAACCCCAGGAGTCGACAGGTGGAAAGGTACAAATCTTTTCTTTTATCAGTGTTTACATGCAAGATTGATGTTCGATCTACTTCTGTGTTAGTGCTCGAATTTGGTATATACTTTCAATTTGACCTCTACCCTGTCCCACACTACTGTCTCTAGGGTATACAGATAGAGGGGTTTATCGGATTGGACTTTGTACGCTATGTTGTGCCTTTGGGAATTCGTATCGTTTGACGTGCTGTGTGCTGACTTAGCATTACGTTGCTTTTTGCCACACTTCAGGTTCTTTCAGGCGGATTCGACGCTTTTGACAATCGATGGAGCGAGCCATCTCTCCGAAAAGTTTTACAAACTAAACGAAGCGATAGCTGGTCTGGTAGGTATTCTGGGAGTGCGCTCGTATTCACACATTGCCTGCAAGCCTTTTATGCACTAGTCTTTCATAGTTACATGTAGCCACATAATTGTGCAACGAATATTGAGCAAATTTTACGTAGTATACAGTAAGATTGGCACTCATCGAAGAGTTCAGTGTGCGTACAATGCTCAAGATCGCCACTATATAAGTAGTGATGGATAGTGCCGTGTGGGATGATTGTTTAGCCGAAATCCATCCCGAACCCTACTGAAAGGATTCCATAGCCCCTTATATATACACACGCATAAGTAAAATCTATCATGGCTAGCTTAATGATGGATACTAACCGTCTTCTTCGTTACTTTATATTTCAGGTAGATGAGTGGAGTATGGTTAGCTTCCTGCCCATAGATCGCACGGATTCAGATAGTATTTCCATAGTAATGCAACAAATAGACAACGCTGTGCAGTACGGTGAGGATGCAGAGCCTAAGGGTGAAGTAGTAAGTTATAGTGTGATTTAGTGTCATTTCTTTCAATTGCGGTGTCTCTTTTTTTAATTTTTTGGCTTCTCGCTATATATTTGATGGACGGAACGATACAACCGCGCCAGAAAAAAAACTACGTTGTTGTGTGTTGCTGTTTGATTCTATTTCATATTATATGTACGTCTCGAGTTGGTTTCGTACTAAACTCCATCGTGAGGTGGTCAAACACGCATACTCACTCACAGTTTGTCATTTTACAGCCGGATTTCGAGGACGAGCAAAGAGACGATTAGTATTACAAATTACATTAAACATAAAAAGCGCTGGATGTGTAAATATCACGAATTCATTACTACAACATATGGATAGCATCTTTTCAGCACAAATTGTATCTTGTATTCAGAACGTGCAAAACACAATCATCAATCAAGCTGCATGTTTTTTGCTGTTTTTTCCTCAAGAAGATAGTACCGTCGTTGTTGAATGAAAGTCATGAAATAACTTGTATCCTAGATATGAGTACGAATGTCTCTCCATATTAGTTGAATACAGGTAAAAAATGGTGTGGAAACACAGGAGGGAAATCATACAAATCTCACCAGGGGATTTTAGCGGAATTTCGATTTAGTCCCCACTAAAATAGCAGCCTCTCTGTGAGAAGAGTGAATGTATATAGCTAAAACCTCACTTCATAGCTTTAAAGCTGCGGCCTGGGTTGTATGCTCGAACATTTTTCTACAACTCAAACTATATTTTACTTTGGCATACTACGTGAATACTATTTAGCTACCTGCATAATCACGTGCCAGTTTATTTCTACAGAAGTATGGCACTTACAAAATACAAATACATTTAAAACTATTCTAGGTCTAGTCACAATGGAAACGCGGCAACAGGTTGGCCTCTCTTAACTGTGTACATTCTTTCCGCATTATACTGACGTACTGATATATTTTTGTAAAGATTTTAATAATAAACCAGTTTGTAAAAGAAACATGTATTGTAAAGATTCTAAAGCAAAATTTTACTAAACAAGTGTATTCAAGATGGCGATCTATGCTAAGGCGGCTATTTCCACTGCTTGATGAGATGTTATGGTGGCGATGAATGTACAAGGGCATATGGTTTTAGATGTGTCGAATGATCACAGTTGGCAATCTCACACCGAAGATTGAGTGTCATGTGCGTAAAACGTTTGGAAAGAGAGTGCTGAGGATCAGCAATTACTTCATATTACAAGCAGCTTTGTGGTAGTTAAGTATGGCGACGACAGTGAACAAGAAATCGTTTGTGCGAGAACATATATTTTCAATATTGACATTCTACAATAGTGCACAAAAGTCGATATTTAATTATATTTTATATATATAAATTATATTAATGAAATACGTTTATATTAGGAAGGCCAACGATTTTCCTGTTTTTCTGGTCTTCAGAAGCTGCCAGAGGGTGTAGTAATCTATTGTAGTATTTATACCTGTAGCTGACAACACACTTTTTCGACAAACGGTTTATTGGACAACACCCCGAGTATCTAGCTTCTGTCTCGGGTGTCTACAAAGTTGTCTGTCTACTTATATACTCGTTTAGCCCTGCAAGACCATTAACTGACTGCGCCGCATCCTTGTCCACTTGCTCGGCATCTCTGCTAATGGACAACTACCAAGGAGTACATACTTCCCTCGATGGACAACTAGCCAGGAGATACTATCTCCTCTGCACTAGGTGTTCATCTTTCTCTCTGTCATGTGGTTCTCTGATGTTTCTCGGTACCTAGTACCGAACTGTACCTCTGTTGCAGTGGCATCCCTCCAGGAACGGTCAGTTGTCACTGCAGCGTCCCTCACGCTCACCGAGGAGCCCTTGAATAATAAAAGACATAGCTCTCGACGACACCTTCATTGCTGCATGCGCTGCTATACATTACCGATGAGCGCATCTCTTTATCATTTCACTGTATGTCATATATGTCATTTATTTCGCAAACACTATTCTCACTGAACAGTATCCGGGTGACCCAGTCATCCAACTTTTTCCTACGAAAGTCCAGTTGTAACGCAAACTGGTAGCACAGCACTTCTCCAGCTCTTCACATGCCTCACCCTCGGAAGTCCCAATCTGAACGCACATGTTTATCCTTGCGTGCAAGCACCACCCACCCATTGCCGTCCAATACGTGTTAACACTACTCTGCCAACTAAAAGCTTCCGGACACGACGTCAGGGCTTCGACAACTTCATCTCGTTCATTAGCCGATGCTTCCTTGGACGGTGGCTCGTACATCTGTTGATATCATGAGCGCACTGCTGCTTCGCTTGCAACGCTGAATCAAGGAAGGATAGATGCAAACGGAGAAAACTGTGGAAGGGAAGAAGTTTGTGAACGACATAAGTAAACTACCAACGATATACAGACTTGATCGAAAGGACAGTAAGGACCCAATCGATACGAGCAGTCTGGTATTGTTATCTAGATTCTTAAAAGTATTTAAACAGATCATGCTCACTGCAAATCTATGGAAGAACCTATGGCTCGAGACAGCACAACAGAACTTTAAGCCGTCATCTTATAAATATATTAAGTTGGAGAAGGCTAAGGAGGCTATTAGTAAGCTGAAGACGTGGAAAGAGCAGTGTGAGATGATCGTGCATCTATTCTCGACGGACCCTCGACCGGAACTTTTGGTAACAATCATGGTACCGCCGGACAAAGGAACGCCAGTATTCCACCACCTATTGGAGTTAAATACGCTTATGTCACGGGCTCAAACTCAGTTGATGTCACCTGATAAGTTGAGCATGTGTGTGCTGTGGGTACAGACGATATTTTGGTCTAATCTTCACAGAAAGGATCAGGAGATATTATATGCCGACATGCATCAATCTCACCCTGACAATTACCGGTTTACCTACCAACATTGACCCTCAGAAGGACCAGTCGGACGACAACCTATTGAAGCCGGTGTATACACCTTCGAAGACCGTGAAGGAGATGATACCTCATTTCACGGAGAAACATAAGGATAAGATTTTCGAGAATGACAAGATCAAGATCACGGACCGGGCTAAGTTCAAATTCAACAATGGATATATGAGCCTAGACTTGACCAAGGTCGACTTTTCGAAGCTGAGGTGTCCAACACGCAACTACATTGCATGGCGTCATGAGCAAGTCATACGAGAACAGGTGAAGGCATGGTTAGATGATGGGGTGATTGCAGTCAACTACGAATCAACTCCAGTCAACCTAGCTCTCTTGGCAGTCGACCAATTTAACTCTGACGGAACGCTGAAGAAGTTTTCACCTACCGAGGATAAATGAATTGCTGAGGCGCAGGGAGGGAGCTATCACCAGATGTTTTTAGGGTTTTAGATGGTCAACAATATTCATTTCGGTTTACACATGTTACCAGCCTTCTTTCAACAGATCATGCTGGATTTGTTTCGAGATATAGATAATGTGCAATAGCCGTATTTATCAAGACCGAAGAGGAACAACACGACAAAGCTGAGCTTGAGGTATTAGATAGACTAAGCAAACACCACTTCAAAGTCAACAGCAAGAAATGACACGTCAATTTGGCGTTAACGAGATTCAGCTGTTGGGCTGTCGCTGATCGACTACGGAAAAGTGGAACACTTGCTAGACTGGAGAACTCCTATCACAGGTAAGGATGTAAACAGCATGTGTGGCTTCGTCAACTATTTGTCTGATGGGGTTCTGACCACACTTAGCAAGTTACCAATAACCTTTTGGACATTTGAGATGCCACAAAGGTATATTAGGAGCGCTGAGGACCAAAGACTGTGATGAGGTCTTTAAACAGCTCAAAACAGTGGTCCAACAAGCGCCAGTAGTTCAGATCAAAGGATGAAAAACCGTTTTTTTTATGGCGACAGATGCGCCCGACATGGCACTCGGAGGCTTTCTGTATCAAATGATTGATGGAAACCAAGATATGCACAGGTCTTTAGCAGGGGTATGGCTCGTCTAAGATCTACTACCCGAAAGTGCAACAAGAGAAGGACTCCTTGTATGGCACACACTTTAACGTGATATGCTATCATAAATCATTGCAGCAGCTAAAATAAATGAAACCTAACTCACAGTTAGTCAGTCGGTGGCAAGATACGATCGCAAAATTTTCATTTGGCACAACACACATCCCAGGTGTACATAATCGTTTACCGGATATACTGTCACGCCTTGTATCGGACTTCAACAAGATGGTGCGGGAGTTACTCGCTACGGATTGGATGGCCAATCCTAGATGGTTCAAAATCGGAGACAACATGTGGATCACATACAATAGATACGTTTGCAGTTCATCATACTGGGCGATGGCCGCGATACAAAACTGTGAAACACCCAGAAGGTGATGAATTTCATATTTTAACTGACGAAAATGCGTGGGCGAATCCGGAATCCACCGTAATTGCTGATGCCACAGTTGCTAAATTATGTTCATATACAGGATGCTACCATCACGTTGTGTTGTTCCTTTCGACATTCGGATAAACGATTGACACAATTGATTTCAATGATTCAAATGTGAGCCAATTTACGTGGGTAGAGAGGTAAATACTTCTCTCTATCAGGGTGCCCGTGCAGTCCAGAAGACGCCTTGACGACGTACAATAATATGTCGGATAGGTCCAGTTGGAACGACCAAGTGAACACATTCTGAGACCTTTAAGCGTAAGGTCAAAGAATCCAATATTTCACTCTTGACACTAGGGTCTCAAACCGAGACCAAGACAACACAAGCACCTGCAGTATGCATTACCGAGGTACGTCCAAATTCCAACGAATCAAAGAGGAGCGCGACACTAGCGAATGCATTCTACAAGATAAGTTCAGACAGAGCAATGGCTTACAAAGCCGAGACCAGGTTACTTAAGCAGCTGATGAATATATGACCCAACTGATGGATAAATCAAACATCAGTCAGATTCATAATGTAGAACCTTCTAGCGAGATTCGACGAGACGAGTCGTCGAGTCCAGGTGAAGAAGCAGTGGAATCATCACCTTCTGATTTTGATGTAATGGAATCATCGGAGGAGGCTATTCTGAAGTGGTTAAGACAAAAATCATACTCTTAAGCACATGTACAAGGTTAGAACTGAAAAAGATTGCAAAAGGTACGGAATTATACACCCGAACCTTAAGCAATATATATCTCAGGTGTATCATGAATGCAACAACTTCGAAGTGAACCGGATCAAGCGCCACGGATACCCACTTTTAAGCAGCGTATCTGAAGACGCGCCGTGGCGCAGTGTTATCATTGATTTGGTTGAGCTACCCACGTCCGAACACACGAAAGAAAAGTATGCCTGTCACGTGTTTGATGTTGCTTCAAGATATTACGTCTTATATCATCTGAAAGATAAATCAACACAAACTGTGGCTGAGTGCATAAATAAATGTTTTGCAGATTTCGGCTGGCCAGCTGTTGTATGTTCCGACAACGGCAGTGAGTTTACAGAAGATGTCATGACGACACTGTTTCTCGTTGCGGGATCATGCCATAAGATGGGTGTACTTTTACAAGGTGAGAATGAGGTCGACACAGAAAGATGAAATTGTTCATGCGTGGAGCACTATAAGATGATGCTGACACGTGGCCTTACTCGATTTATTCGGTACAGACAGAAATGTGTTAGGTCTCGTTTAAGAGATGATGGTTAGTTCACGGGCTTGATAGCCGGTACTGCTGTTTGAGTTGGCAACCCAGGGTTAGAATTAAATGGATGTACAGATTGTTCTGGTGTAAGCGTAGGATATTCAGTATGAAGATTAGTAGTAGGAGGTTTGGTCCAACATCATTGGCGTGTTCCCTTATTCTTCTTAAGGTCAGCACGGGTTTTTTTTCTCCAATAGCACGTTCTTGTTTTGGATCCAATTTAAACACCGAGAGTTTGCGCTTAGTTAACGACATGATAGGGACCATATTTCCGGGGACTGAGTTATGTATACCCGGGGGAGGACAAGTAGTGCCCAGTTGGCGCCAGAAAGTAGTTGGGAGTGGAAAATAGTTTGCAGGTTTGCACTGTTTACTAATTATAATACCTGCTAGAGTATACTTCCATGGGGCACGCCTAAAGCTGTTTTCCCATTCTTGAGGTATATATCTTGAGTATGCTTGATCAGGATAGGGTCCTCCAACAGCGAATGAAAAAATGTAGATAACCAAGAGCAATTTGTCCAATGAGGAACGATGGCTGTTGCCTTGCAGTTTATGGCCGTGGAAAAACGGTCACAAAGGTCAGATGCCAAGGGCCATGGTGGGTTGGCTAGAACAAAGGCATTATCAAGTTTAAATGTTTGGGAATTGCAGCCTTCCGTATCACCATAACTTGCATACAAGTCTACAGAAGGACCCCCCCTTTCCTAAACAATACCGTTATCCAACAACGGTTGAGTAAGAGCTCATCCGAATAGGCGGAAGCATGCGGAGATAAGTGGGCGACCAGCAACGGTTCTTTTTCCGGTATAGGAGCCCATGAGACATGCTTATGTGTAAATCATTATAGGGTCCAGTTTTGCAGGGCAACGTGATAGCATATGTGCCACGTAATTCCATTCACCCGAGATATGGCGGATATCGATGGTGTGGCGGCGTACTTTCTCTACTAGTCGTTATAAACGATTCCCACGGACCGAGGGAGTGAAAGTCATATTAGGATGGAAAAAGGACATTCAGTTCTCGTGATCCGTCCAGATTGTTAACGGGTTATAGTTTGCCGTTATAGCTATTTCGTCCTTGTCGATACCATAGGCTACAGCCATAGTTTCAAGGTCAGCAATATGATACCGTCGTTGTGCTACATTGAGCTTCGTACTGCGATATGCAAAAGAGAAAAGTCGGTCTATACCATTGATACAGAAGCCGTCTATCCGTGGGTCGATTACATGCTTCAGATCCTTAAGCATATTTATGGCACAGGATAGTTGCTGAGCTCGGCATATGTAAAGATTTTTCCGTGATGATAGTCTTTCTTGCTGGTTTCGGCGGACCCTTTTATGATACGGGAGCGTCAAATTAACTGTCACTGAGGGGGAAGCCGGACGTTTTTTAATTAGAACAGTGTCCGTAGTTGGGCTCATATTCCGAAGCGATTTGGTGGTTGGTTGCTTTACGAATATATTCGTGGGTTTATTTTGTAGAATACGGTTCTCCTGTAAAGCTGCCTCAGCTGAAACCATTCGCTTTGAACTCAAAGGTTGTACCCAACCAGTTGGGAAAGGTGCCGGGGCTCGTCTTTGCGAGGGATACGAATAAACATGCCCGTGCCAATACCAATATTAGAAGCATCATAAAACATATGGAGGTAATGGCTGGGGTTTGAGGTTACTAACATGATACAACCTTGAATGGATTGCTGAACCGATGTGTAAGCTGCGTGGCATGCTGCCGTGTAAACGAATTTAACATTTTTAGATGTTAAGTCGGTGAGAGGAGCAAGCATTGTTGCGAGATTTGGTATGTATTGCGACCACCAGTTCATAGTGGCGCAAAACCTTTGGACTTCCTCCTTATTTTTGGGGGGAGGTATTGACACATTAGCCTTCAATCGGTCTTCCGAAATGGTAGTATAGTTTTGAATAGTATCACGTCCATAATAGTGTTTGACCGAGTCACGGAGGCCGAATGCCAGCCACTTTGCATATGTGGGCATACTGCAAAAGAGCATTCCAATGTCTGGTAATTGCTTGTCGGCCAGCATGTGACACAGCACCATTGTCAGCATAATGCTTTAGGACTTCCCGTAACGAAGCAAAGAACTTGTCCACAGTCGCTTGGAGCTCATAGGTCATCATCTTGACCCCCAAACACCCCATATATGGGTCGCCAAACGTTACCAGTTGAGGTCATCCATGTTGAGGTATTGACGCGACTCTTTGTCATACTTTAATTGGTTAAAGCTACAGGCCATGTCTATGGTAGACACTACGTCACCTCTTCTGATATGGTCTAAACATTTCTGTTCAGTTGGTAGTGGGTACGGATCCACGTCAAAGTTTCCATTATTTACTTTGTAATTTTGACAATATCGGATGTCCTTTATGGACTTTGGTGGTACTCGGGGATCTTTCTTGGCCATGACGGCACTGCTCATCCAAGGACTGAAATAGTCACCCGGTTCAATGATGCCACGTTTGTAATTGCGAGTACATATTACTTTCTCCCACTGTATGTATCGAAGGTCTTTCTGCTTGTATATTATACGTCTTGGTTTCGCATTCAGTTTCAACTTGATATGGACCTCTAGGCCCCAGACGTGGTTATGGTTGTTCTCGTTATAGCGTATATTGTGGAATCCATCCTTGAGTTCCTGAATTTGTTCAGGTGTCTTATGTATAATGTTGGCAATGCGATAAATACCATCCCAGTTGTACACTTCCAGGCCGTCTGGTTTATCGGCAGATCTGCGGTAGAACTCCATGATTGCAGATGCATCAAAGGCTACCGGTATAAGAACACCCATGTAAGGGTTCTGTAGCAACTTATGCACAATGCACTACAGAAAGGTTTGAGGTTGATCATTATGAACATCCTTTGGAAATTTAAGGCCAAATATGGGAGGGGATGTTAACTGGTCCCAATGGGTAACAAGTAAATTAGTTCGTTGGGCACAGAAACTTAGTAAGAAGTCATAGTTCATAGGTACTTTACCATCAGTTAAATAAAAAACTTCCTCACTTGTTTCTGTCAAAGTAAGTTTTCTGGTTAGTAAAGTTATAAACTCGGATCAAAACAGTAGTTTTACACTGTTGTGTAGGTGGTATTAAAGTACATCCACCAAAAGTATTTATAAATTCGGGCTCGATATCTTCAATAGCTAGTCCTACATCAACTGCAAATTGTTTATTAACAAAATTTGGCATAGTACCATCATCAGCATCACATAAAGCTGGGGTGGGTGAGAAGAAAGCCTCCACTATCGGCCCGTCAAGTCTTCAATTATTGACTTGTAGGTTGCCAGTGAAACGCTCATTGGGTAATTTGGCAATGTGGTGACCAGGCTGCAATGTGGACAAAGTGTAGAAATACGGCCTCCGGTCAGTCTAAACTATCAAGTTCAAATGAGATAACACAATGGTTTTTATTTGTATTTAAAATAACTTAATTCAAGTTCTTTTTCCAATATTTCCAAAGTGTTCTAAATTCACTTTGATGGCTCCAATAGCCTGAGTATTTGGTATGACTCATTTACTTGGACCTATTTGAAACGATAGTAGATGTAGGATATTATAAACTAAATTTTATAATCTCTGAACTACTACTTACAGGTTTTGGTCTTCCCGCCAATCTCCAAAATCCAATAAGTCTTTTTCTTTTTTATTATATTTTCTTCATATGGAACTTTATTTATATGAGCTAATGTATCAACTTGACTTACGTTCTTATGTCTATCTACAAATTAGACATGTGGTCATGAACACTTAGTACTTCTAGTGAAAATTATTCAACAACAAAAAACAGCTAGAGGTACGTCCTGTGTGATCGAGGATATTAAGGCTCTTGCCAAGAGGCAGTCCCGATCATTCTTACACAAGTTACCACTACTAAATCCTAACTTACTTGAATTGTATCTTAGTTTATATAACATAGTTTAAAACATAGAAACATCCATCGAAGTTTACAGGTTTACGTTTTTTTAACAGCGATGACGGGACCCAAGACTAGACCGTTGCCTACGGTGGGTAAGCAAGCCTGTGACCGGCTGCTGAAACGGTTACTTGGAGCTCTTCGCCGTTTAACCGCGCTATGCGATAAGGTGGAGACGGCACGTGCCAAGAAACCTGCACCCAGAGACGACGAGAAGGTGGAAATCCATTTGGAATTGACCCGTTTGCTTTCGGAGGCCCAATACTCAATCAGAACCTTGGTTAGGCTTAGACAATCCCCAAACTGGATTTCTGATCAAGCAGGAGGCCACGAAAAATATTCATCTCATTCAAGAGCAACTTCGCCAACTCCGTGAATTGTCACTGGCGGATATTGTCACGTCTGCGCCCCAGGACACGGCCCAGGCGACAGTGGGTGATGATTTTTCTGAGACTCAGGCCGCACCAGCGGTGTAACAACATTGGTCTTCCCAGTACCCCATACAGGCAGGGTCGACATCAACCGACCAGTTACCTGACAGCGGGGCTATCAACATGAAGCAAATTATCCCTGTGAAACGCAGGATTGGCCGCACGAAGCTTGTACCTTAAATGGCTCCGTATAATAGTGTTGTAATAGCCGGGCCTCCACATTAGACCATGCTCTACATACGTACTCTTAAGCAGTACATAAACTATAAACGTACTCTTAATAGTACGTGAACCAAATGGTTTTTAACGGTTCTATTTAAAAGTACCTTTTCCATTTTACATATCAGATGTTTGGATGAAGGCCATTAAAAGGCCCGATTAAAATGCCAAAGATAGGATTTGGAATAGTTTTATTTATAGAACTATATTTTATTACAAATCTATTTATATCTGAATACTTCGGTAGCGAGATGGCTCAACCGAAAATAGGTTTCTAGGGACTATTAATGTTACCTACTTGATCCTCCGTTCAGCCAACCAGATGTGCCAGTCTGATGATGGCAAGTCGGTAATTCTTGATAAGTGGAAAGTTATCGGTTAAGATAATAACAAAAGATGTCAAGAGTATTTTCTTTTTCTTTTTACTATTTTTTTCTAAAGATAGTATTTTAAGAGTCTTTCGAATTCGATCGAACAACGAAAAGATAAATAAAATCCCTTCGGCGAAAACAGTACTGAGAGGATTATATATAGGCAATGTCTCAGCCTCACAATCCCTCATAGAGTATTGCTGTTTTCACGAGGCAAACCTAACTTTACTAAAAGACTAATTACGTTTATTTTGCTTTAATTTCATTTTGAGCTTTAGAAGACTTTATTACGTTTAACTACTCTAAGACGTTAATATCGCCTTAGGAGACCGAAATCTACACATTTTAAAATTGACAAAGGTATTAATTACTTAGACTACTTAAACGTAAAGGTAGACAACTACCACAAAAAAATTATTGTCCAAGCGAGTCCTTATGAGACCAGCTAGCAGTCATAAGTTAAGTTTCTGACCAAGAAAGACAATACTCCTTCTAAGAAGCGTAGAGCTGAAAAGAAGAGGATGGAGAGAGACGCCGCTGCTGCAGCCGTATTTAACGCGACCGCAGAAGAGGAAAATCAATCAGTAACCGAAATCATTGCTACTGGTATTAATAACCAGGACAATACAACAGATAAGGGTGAAGACACTCCATTAAGAGAGAAGTCTCCTGAAGAAAGAGCCCGCGGGCCAACTATCGCGTTCGCTTCGAAGCTTACGTTTACGAAGCCAAGAAGCGACGCAAAAGGATCGGTTAAGACGATCCCTACTAATACTGATGAGAACACTCAGAAGGATCTAACTCCAATTACGGAGAAAGGAGACAATCCGCTTAAGGGAGAGGATGAGAAGGAAAGCTCAGAGAGCCGACCCGAATCAGAATCAAACCAGCCATCGCACACAAGTAAGTTGATCGATGAGAACACTGAACTTATGAATCAGTTAGCCGCTCTTAAGAAGCGAATGACCATTGAACAGGCAGAGAAGATATATGAGTCAGGTGAGAAAGCAAAACGCTTACGCGAACATATTTCTCCAGGTACTACTCAAGCTCTTGAAAACTGGACCGCCCGTCAACTGGAAAAACCAGTCACGGACGAGCCCAAACTACCAGGTTTTCCGATAGCCTTCGCGGATTTAAACACCGAAGAGCAGACACTATTCACGCCAGAAGTATCCCCTGGAAACGAGTCTCCTATTCTCGAAGATATTATAAACCCCGAGACAAGAACGAAGACTCAGCAGGAGCTTCCCCATTTGGAAAAGGCCCCACGCCATGTACCAAAGTCTACGGGATATATTATCCCTATGCATCAAGACCCACAGGTGATTATACTTTGGGGCACATTCTCGAGGCACTAAAGCTGCCCGTAGGCGCGCCAACGACATCGAGTTTAATCGAGTCGATCGGCACGCTATTCATCAGCCTGCCGAAGATTTCCAATCTGAAGAGGTAACCGCGCTAAATCAGGCCGTAAATGATTATACTCTACAGATGGAGATAGCGCATGATTTACACAACGCTAGTGACGTCACCTACTACGCTAATCTAATCGTTATTAAGCAAAAGCGGATAGATCAACTACTGCAGGCTCAACGTGGGCAAGACCGCCGCGATAACCAGAAGTACAAGGGGCTGATCAGTCGACTTAAGTCAAACTGGGACACCAACAGCAATAAGGACTAGTTCATAAGTAACCATGATCGTCACCCTGACACGCACCTTAAATGCGTTCACGGTAATGTTGGAGACAAATGATATCGCTCCGCAACAGTGGATAGCTGCGTTAATGCAGTCATTTGACCCTGAGGGTACAAGTTATTTAACCCTACAGAGACATCTCCACGAACTAGACCAGTGTCGAAACTGGCCAGCAGTGTGTAGGTCAGTAACATCCTTGTTAAGTAAGGATATGCGCAGTCCAGGGCTGAGCTCGATTTTAGCCGAGCCAGCACCAAACACTACCACACAGAGCTACATATTGAAGCTCGATGCTGATTTGCAACGTCCCGATATTAAGAAGGACAAGATACAGCGATGCTACGAGTTCCTGGCTATGCATGTGTTCTGTCAGAACATGAGCAATAATGACCGAGAAAGTTTGTATACTGAACTTAGACGTAAGTACGCAAACGAACCTCGAGATTTAGGTCATGAAACAAAGTTTCATCTATCCCGACTTACGTGGGAACAATTTTATGATACTGTATCCACTTTGTATTCTTCCAGTCGAGTAACCTCGCAGGCGAAGGCGGTTGATAAGAAACCTCGGGAGCAGACCGATCAAGGGTACGTATCCATGTAGACCTCAAACGAGAGACCCCAACATAGACGTCCACGTGAATCTACTCAATTTACACGCCCTGTTCAGAAGGTGCGTGCGGAGCACAAGGAACCTGCATACAAGCAAGTTAAGAAATGTGCTGATGAGAAATGTGGTGATGACATGTACCAGTTAACCCCTAACGGTTACTGGAACGGAAAGCATGCCCAATCTTGTAAACACTATCTTACAAAATGTGATAAATGTGAGAAGACCAATGGCTACCACGCTAAATCGTGTGACGTCAGACCCGACATTAAGTTGGACTGACGATACTACCGCGTACAATCGTTACACAGACAGTACAACGACTCTTGAGATGAGCGTGTAATAATCCCTGTATATTGCAATGGATATAAAATCCTAA
>NW_014039911.1:37784-46507 GCF_001186125.1 Sphaeroforma arctica JP610
CGGCTTCTCTCTCCATCTAATTCTTTTCAGCTTTACGCTTCTTAGAAGGAGCATTGTCTATTTTGGTAATAATCTTAACTTATGACTACTAGGTTGTCTTTTAAGGACTAGCTTGGACAAGAGAAGAGAAAATGTTGTGGTAATTAGTCTACCTTTACGTTTAAGTAGTCTAAGCAATTAATACCTTTGCTAGCTTTAAAATGGGTAAGATTCGGTCTAATAAAGGCGATACTAATGCCTTAGAATAAATAAACGCGTAGGTAAATTCTATATATCGTGTAAATATCGATATAAATAAACGAAATGAGACGTTTAATAAAGTTAGGTTTGCCTCGTGAAAACAGCAATACTCTGAGGGATTGTGAGGCTGAGACATTGCCTATATATAATCCTCTCAGTACTGTTTCCGCCGAAGGGATTTTATTTAGTGTTTCGTTGTCGCTCTATTAGAAACTGTAGTATGTTTCACTGGGGCGAATCCGAGAGACTCATAAAATCCTATCTTTAGAAAAATAAGAAAAAGAAAGAAAGAAAAATACTCTTGATGTCCTTAGTTATTGTCTTAACCAATAACTTGCCACTATCAAGAATTACCGACTTAGCCTTCATCAGACTGGCACATCTGGTTGGCTGATCGGAGGATCAACTAGGTAACGTTAATAGTCCCTAGAAACCTATATTCGGTTGAGCCATCTCGCTACCGAAGTATTCAGATATAATTTTTTTGGAAAGTAAATAAAGTTCTATTAATAGAACTAGACCAACTCTTTATGTTTGGTATTTTACTGAGGACTTTTAATGGCCTCATCCAAATATCTGATTTGTAAAATGGAAAAGGTATTAATTAATAAAACCATTAAAATCCATTTTAGGAAACTTAAGTTCCTCGTACTATTAAGAGTACATTTAGGAAACATAAAAACCTCGTACTATTAAGAGTACATTTACGAATCTTAAGTTCCTCGTACTATTAAGAGTACGTTTATAATTTATGTACTGCTTAAGAGTACGTTCATAACATAGAGTCTAACGTGGAGGCCCGGCTTATTACACAAACAGCGTTGGAAGGTCGTGTATTACACATGAAGAAGAGATTCCCAACGAAGACTAAGATCATCATACAAAGTGACAACTATGCAGCATGCTCAAAAATCAATAACACGATAGATATATACGGAAGCTCAGCAGGTGAAATCTGTATTAGATGCACACTTTTCTTACGTTGCTCGCTTTATAACAAATTGGATACAGGCCATGTACAACATAACCACTCCGTGGGATATACTCAAAGCCTTAGTATGCTGGGACGAGAAGACTAAGAAAGGCACGCGGACTATCAAGAATACATGGATTGCGTACGCTCGTAGTAGGAAATAAAATACAAATGATAAGCAACTAAAGAAGAAGATGAGATACGTATCTCAGGAAGTGCATGACGTTGTATTCGGCGAAGATTGTTTCATAACATATTCACAGTCCGAAATCTTCCCTGTGGTTGTTGCCTGCGATGAGAGATTTCCCGATGATTATTTACTGCAGGAGTTTGAGCTAGAGTACTCTGATCCAACAGCCAGTACAGTGAGACTACCTAGGAAAGAAGAAAAGAAGCACGAGTTCAGTAATAAGTCTGGTTCAGCGCAAGGCGATGTTTTGATAGAAGCGATAGGAAGCTTTATTATATACATACCCTAGGCTTGTACACGGTATTTTCTCTCGACATCCGACCAGTTTGAATATCATCAAAGTCACTCTGGGCGAATACAGAATCATGAGCAGCAAAATTAGGCACTGGCACTTCTTCCTCTATCTTATTTTGCAACCTATCAGCTGCAAGCACTAGTTGATCTCGAACCATCACCGTACTGGAAGATTTGCTCTGTTTGTCATCGTGGACAGCATTGAAAAGCAGAGCATGCATAATTCTACAAATATATGAATCATCTGTTCTGACAGCCACGTCCGCCATATTAACCAGAATATTTTGCTCTTTCTTGAGCAGCGCATTATTGTCCTTGTTTACAACTAAATTGTATAGAAGGTCGCTAGATCTAGTATTCTTTGGCGATATTATTTTGGTCAACTGTTTAACCAAACCTCTCACGTGGCCTACTAGTAAACCACGGTACCTCACACTGCCTACTAACATAGCAGAATAAGTCATAGTGTACTCGTATGGGTTACTTTTCACATCTAGAACAGTGTATTAGTCTTTGATTTACAAGTTATCTTCAACTATCTCGATAGCAAGAGTCGTAGGTTCTTCCACCTCTGTATAAGTTATCTTTGCGCGCATACGCGTTGATTGCCTCGTAAGAGTTAAATTGACATATGCTTTCCTATTTCTCTTGTTACGCGTCTGACCTCGGTGAGCGACACCATTACAACAACAATCACTCCCCTTGCACTCATATTCGGCATCGTTGCCGTTGCAGGGTGTCACGCATTCTAGACAACCCTCACACGCCACACATCTCCCTCGTTTATATAGATGAGTTTCAACACGACAGGGCCAGTAAATAGGTGCCGCCTCTTGATCCTCTTCTCTTGTCGAGCTGCCGTTGGCCTCTCCCTCAGGGGCACTGTTTTCCGTACCATTCATATCAATAAGTACCACATTGGACGGTGTATGAACGATCGATAAAGACATATAGGCATACACATATACACGCTACATACGCAAACATTGTGAACATTATTTCAGAAATCACATAGGGATATTAATATTTATTTCAAAAATGGCAAGTATGTATGATACAATGTATGAACATATGGTATGGCTCTCATAGTCGCTGTAGTGGTTCAGGAAAGATTGATGGGAAGAAGTGGTCAGTAAATCCCCGTTTGAAGCTTGGGCCAAGTGAGTCGACAATGGAAGATATGTGCTGAGTCAATTCGGGTCGGTGTTAACAAAACACTGTTACTATCGAATGTTCCATATATTCGCTTGCTGACCTACTAATTAGAGTACCCACCTCTGTGGTACGGATCGGGTCTGCGCCGCGGAATGGGTTAGTGCAGAGTATGAAATACCGAGAAGGACCAGGTTATCCGTCATAATCCGGTCGAGAAGCGAGTATGGGGGTAAGCCAATGCCGCACTAGACCACGGATGAATTCGGTATGTGTTGGCTGGCCTGGATCGGAAGTATCATAGTCGGAACTGTAAACTTCGAAGGAAATTACTAGGTTTCAAACTATATTAAACTAAAATACAATTTAGTCAGTTAGGATTTAGCAGTGGTAGCTTGTGTAAGAATGATCGGGACTGCCTCTTGTTAAGAGCCTAAATATCGTCGATCACACAGGGCGTACCTCTAGCTGTTCTTTATTGAATAATTTTCACTAGAAGTACTAAGTGTTCATGACCACATGCCTAATTTGTAGATAGACATAATAACGTAAGTCACGTTAATACATTAGCTGATATAAATAAAGTTCCATTTGAAGAAAAGTTAAAAAAAGATAAAGACTTATTGGATTTTGGAGATTGGCGGGAGGACCAAAATCTATTAGTAGTAGTTCGGATATTATAAAATTTAGTTTATAATATCCTACATCTACTAATGTGTCAAATAGGTCCAAGTAGATGAGTCGTACCAAATACTCAGGCTATTGGAGCCATCAAAGTGAATTTAGAACACTTTGGAAATATTGAAAAAAGAGCTTGTATTAAATTATTTAAAATACAAATAAAAACCAATGTATTATCTCAATTGATCTTGATATTTTAGACTGACCGGAGGTCGTATTTCTACAGAACCAACAAGCGCAATGATTTGGTTTGAACCGAAATTTGGAAGTAGTACTTCAACAGCGTGATTAGCCGGGGTATGGGGAACATCTGTCGATGTGTCAGGGACGGTTGAGGGTACGGTGGTTTTTCAACATGCTGGAGAAAAGATCCAAGGTGTTCGTGGAGGGTCCAGATACTGTGGAAGTCGTGGTACTCCTGTAATTGCTGAAGGAGGTCAGGGCCAATGGGCGGCAGTTTTCGGGCATACCAGGATGCGCCGAATTAGTTGTTGGATGTAGGTAAAGTGGCTGGTAGTGAACTTGTGGCTACCGGGGCAGACAGGGCAGAAACAGCCGTCGGTGCGGTAGTCGAGCAATGTGAACATGTACGTATTCGTTACAATCATAGCACAGAGCCGGATTGGTGTAGACTCGAAGCAGCGATTGAAGCTGTTGTGTCTGGCTGTGTCTCGGTTTGAGGTTGGCGGTTTACCCATAACCAGTTGGTAGTAGTATTGGCGCCGGGCCATTGCCGCGATCTCCTTGTTGGACCAACGTTTTATTGAGTTCTTCCTGATGTCGTCACAGCGTTGGCGGAGGGCTACATGGTCGGGTGTACGCCCGCCCATGGTTTTGTGTACAGTTTTCAGGTGAGCATAGATACTGTACGGGAATCGCAGTGATGGTTTATCGTGGGCCCAGGCCTGAAAATTGAACAAAAATCAACAACAAAAAAGGGCGCCATATTGGAGTTTTCAGGGTTATTCATTTATTTAGGTTCTATTTTTACGACAGAATCGACGACGGTTGGAATCGATCGAGTACTGCTAACTTCCGAACTAAGCACGGTACATATGTACATCCAACTGGCGATCTCCTTTAATGTACCTCCTCTTTCCATTTCCGCATTCACATTGGTCATAATTTGCGATGCCACATTAACATAACGTTCCGATTCGTAGCTTGAAGTTGGGTCAATTTGTACCGGAGTATTTTTTTCTCGCAGAAGGTGGTCTTAAATTGTAAAACGCATCAATTATTATTGGATTTCAGCTAGATTATAAAACGAAGTACATAGAGAGTATTTACATATTTTAAAGAAACATCTTTGCCTTCAATTTGGGTTAAAAAACAAATAGTACATACAATCATACACACACCTTGACTTTGTGTTTTTTTTTGTAAACTCTTTAAAAAAAACACAAAATGAGTCTTGAACAAATAAATTGTGTCTATACCGCACCTGTGACTATAAAATTATTAACGCCCGAGACCTTGTATTCCTATGTGAACCAAGTGATTATTTTTCGATTTTATATTCTGACAAAAATATGGTTATTAATGAAATCACAGAACAGGACAAAATCCTTTGGACCTGAAATTTTTATTTTACAACAGAATGAGACAAAACCAAAATTCAACATTGTTGAACTACCACGATCATATTTACATATTAATAGCCTTCTCTTGTATATAAGAAGTAGGCTATGGAACGATACATTTTTTATAATATTCAGAAGTATGGATCCACGAATTCACGCTCACAAGATTAACAGAACATTGACTCTCTTTCTAGTCTGAGGCGTTGTATTCTATTTCAGGTGATAGGTGTAGATTATGTACCGAAAACTGATACTTGACTAAATGTACACGCTTAATAGTTCGGTACTTGGGCCAAAGTCGCCCTACATATAAATTTCGACCCTAACTTTGCGCGGGTGTCGTATAGACAAATTTTAATAGATTAAAATAGGGACCGATATTTAAAAAAAAAGCCACCTTTCTTGAATTTTCACCGTTTTTCTTTCCGATGAGAAATGGTGATTTAATCCAGCATATGATTGAACAGGGTCATATTTACTACCAATTGAAAGTGGGTTTTGATACATGAACGTCGGTACCTTGAAGGCACTACTCAAGCTAGTACGATGTCTATGTCTCTATGAAGATGTCTATGAAGTCAATCGAGAGCTGACTACGCGGTGGCTACGCAGTGGCTACTCAGTGGCTACGTATTGGCTACGCTGTGGCTCCATTTTGTGATTCTTATTTTTTCTCCACAAATCACGTTGAAAATAGTGTTCAGGTGTTAATTTCACCTTTAAAATCTAACTTTTGAACTAAGATAGCTACGTTATTACTTCCAACTAGAAAAAGTCTTTAAAATGCCTGAACTTAAGTTCCCTACCCTTCGATTGATTGATATGTTTGATGGCGGGTTAATCATACAATCCCCATCGGAAAAGGTTTTTGAGTCATTTGTATGGGAGTAAATATTTTCCAAGAAAGGGCTCTTTTTTTAAAAATAGATCTAAAAGATTTGTCTTTTTTAAAATAAAACACCTCACCATGTTTTACTCTTTCTATTAATTTCTTACAAAAATATTTCACAATCGTTTATGTAGTCCCTCCTGTCCACCAGAGAACGGGTATGTTTGTAAAAAAAAACAAATCATTGTTGGGGTAGAACTTCAGTCTTTTTTTCTGTTACTTTTCTATATTAGAAATTTGATTTTGATTTTTTTTTAAAACAGAGAAATGGTCGTGAGTCAATGGGGTATTTAGCAGAATAGATTTGTACAATTTTTGGGTTATTTTAGAAATGGGTCAAAGTTTTAAAATATGAATAATTTAAGAATGCAATATAAAACACAAAAATACGAGTACTTTCATTGGTACAATTGGTTACTGTACATTTTTATTATTATTTATGCTGTACAAATCAAATTCAATAAAGAATCCCAAAGTGTATTTATGCAAAGTCAGGACTCAGGAGTCAGGCCTCAGGACTCAGGACTCTGGAGGAAAGTATTTTGTTTTACTTAACGTTGATCACGGTCCGGCTAGCCTTGTGTATAATGTGTGTGTACTCCAACAATATCGATTTGAAATGATACTTTATGTATATAATCATGTCACTCACACTTGTTCCCGGTTCGCGAATAATTTTCCAACCCTCCGTATAAATGGCCAACCCTCCGTATAAATGGCCAACCCTCCGTATAAATGGCCAACTCTCCATATAAATGGCCAACCCTCCGTATAAATGGTGAGCTTATCACGCCGACGCTTGCAGACGCACCTTGGAACACACGTTACCTCCCCCTGAAGATGGCGCCCACACATGCCGAACCGAAACACTCCAAATACCTGGGGTTCCCACTCTCTCACGGAGTACCAGGAATAAACCTCGCCAGACATATGGAATCCCTGGTTGCAGCATTGTCACTGGGTATCGCCTTTTTCCGCGCTTATGGCTTCCTTGGCTTCAGCTGGCGACACCCACCGCAACCGACTGGTGATGTTCAAAACATTCATCCTATCCACGGCTACATATGGGCTGAATATTATTGCTTGGGCTCCACCTATATGGAAAGATGCGTTGGACCCCCTATTCGAGCGCTTTAACTCAGCACTCATCCAAACAGCAGCCATCATCACGGGCACTAAATCCCCTCGGTTTCCCAAACATCAAACAAACTTACTTCACTTTAGCGGCCTGCTCCCCACGCGACCATTCGTGGACTACCTCGGAGGTTGCCTGGGAATACAACTCGACTCAATGGCCAGCAAAAATCCACTTACCCCTCTGACGCAATCCGCCTGGGCCCAAGATAGACCATCACTGCGCTTCCCGTACAGTATATATGCTCACCTGAAAACTGTACACAAAACCACGGGCGGGCATACACCCGACCATGTAGCCCTCCGCCAACGCTATGACGACATCAGGAAGAACTCAACAAAACGTTGGTCCAACAAGGAGATCGCGGCAATGGCCCGGCGCCAATACTACTACCAACTGGTTATGGGTAAACCGCCAACCTCAAACCGAGACACAGCCAGACACAACAGCTTCAATCGCTGATTCGAGTCTACATCAATCCGGCTCTATGCTATGATTGTAACGAATACGTACATGTTCACATTGCTCGACTACCGCACCGACGGCTGTCACTGCCCTGTCTGCCCCGGTAGCCACAAGTTCACTACCAGCCACTTTACCTGCATCCAACAACTAATTCGGCGCATCCTGGTATGCCCGAAAACTGCCGCCCATTGGCCCTGACCTCCTTCAGCAATTACAGGAGTACCACGACTTCCACAGTATCTGGACCCTCCACGAACACCTTGGATCTTTTCTCCAGCATGTTGAAGAACCACCGTACCCTCAACCGTCCCTGACACATCGACAGATGTTCCCCATACCCCGGCTAATCACGCTGTTGAAGTACTACTTCCAAATTTCGGTTCAAACCAAATCATTGCGCTTGTTGGTTCCGATTATGATACTTCCGATCCAGGCCAGCCAACACATACCCAATTCATCCGTGGTCTAGTGCGGCATTGGCTTACCCCAATCCTCGCTCCTCAACCGGATTATGACGGATAACCTGGTCCTTCTTGGTATTTCGTACTCTGCACTATCCCATTCCGCCGCACTACAAGGCGCAGACCCGATCCGTACCACAGAGGTGGGTACTCTAATTAGTAGGTCAGCAAGCAAATATATGGAACATTCGATAGTAACAGTGTTTTGTCAACACCGACCCGAATTGACTCAGGACATATCTTTCATTGTCAACTCACTTGGCCCAAGCTTCAAATGGGAATTTACTGACCACTTCTTCCCATCAATCTTTCCTGAACCACTACAGCGACTATGAGAGCCATACCATATGTTCATACATTATAACATACATACTTGCCATTTTTGAAATAAATAATATTTTCCCTACTAACAGTTTCACCTACGAGGATTGGTCCCACTTATTCGGCACAGAAGGTAATCGTACCAAGCCCTGGATTGAATTGCCACAATACCGTCCACAAGTTTACCCAAATGGTGTTGATTATGGCTTGGACTCCGGGGGGGGGGGGGGGGGGGTACCGGGGGTACGGGGTACGTACCTACGTAGTAGTTAGTAGTTACGTTACGTTACGTACGTTAACGTTAACGTTAACGTTAACTTAACGTACTAGTAGTTAGTT
>NW_014039911.1:46527-53159 GCF_001186125.1 Sphaeroforma arctica JP610
GGGGGGGGTAACCCCTGGAGCAACTTGATTGTAGTACGTATTCTGCCGAATTTAAAGTTACTACATGATTGTATTTATGTTACTATAGCAACATTTAGATTAATGCTACCACCGGGTTCGGTCAAGGATGAGGATGATGTTGTAAATGTTAATAGCCATTCATCAAGCATACATTCATCTTATAAACGAGCACACAAATCGCCTGTAATGAAGCGGAAGGTAGAGTCTAAATCCAGATCTGGTAAGACGACTAAAGTATCTAAACTCAACAGGAACCAAAAGCCTGGCCGCACCCACTCAGATGGGTATGTATATATCTGCGCAAGTTTTCCAGAAGTACGTGTTATATTGAATGAATTATCTCAAGTACAGTGCTCATATATGTTTAAAATCGCAGACGACAGACGAAGAGTGTCGGAGAATCTCTTCAAACCGCCATGGCAGAAAGCATGAAAATGATACAATATGGCTCGCGTGAGAATATGAGAGAATTTCTCTCCATACTGCAGAAGCCAACGCTGGTGGCGCAGGTGAGTCTGTCAAACTACTATTATCAACAAGAGTGTACATGCAAAAAACAGTATATTTTTAGAACATCGAGCTTCCATTGCACTACCATAAAGGATCAGTATGATATCTAAAACACACTATAACACATGATAGGCACCTGCTACTGGTCGAAACCCCTCAGTAAATCCAGGGAAGATAACAGTTGGGGAGTGGACACAATATCGAACACTACTTCGCAGGGCTAAACCGTCATCCGCGATGATTGACGCAATGAGGAAACTCTTCAAGGCAAACCCTTCATATCGGACGCTAATAATGTCATACGAGGTAGAAGATCTAGACGCTGGAGTTATTTTCATTGACGATTTTGAGCAGGAGTATCATGATTTCTATAATATCGATCGGGACAGTGATATCAAGTCCAATGTGCAATCTAGAACGTTAAAAAATTCAGGTCGTACGACAGGCTGGAAGTACCAGTATCGATTCAAATACGGATACGCCTTTCTTCCAAAGTGAAGTGGACGAGGGTAAAATAACGAATACAGATGAATAAATAAACATTTATTAATCTTCCATAGAACTATCTTCATCATCGGAATCAGAAAACATATTGTGATCTTCCCTATATTTCTCATATTCATCCCACATCTTATGCGCAATACTATCACGTCAATTAACCACATGTCTTTTACCAGCTCGGGTTCGTGACCCGTCATTGTTCGGAGTGCCCATATTCGGAAGTATTTTACCATCATACTTCCAAAACAGAACATCTTCCTGATGTAAATATATAGACAATGTATTGACAACAACACAACAATGTTACAACACAGTGTATACTTTTATAAATATTATGTAGACTGTTCACAGATAAAGTGTTCAGTATATACATACCTTGTGTTTGTTCTTGTATTGATTCGTAGTCGTCGAACATATTCATGGTGTCATCTTCGAAATCATCATCATTGTCACTCCATTCCTCCTCGTCACAACGAGGATCATGCGCCCGAATAAAATTAGAAAGGGCAAAGATAGAGTAAAAGAATGCGGACTGAGTTCCGTCATACAAACTTAGCTCTCAGGCAGTTTTACGAGTCGGAAATCTCTTTTTATCTATCTCGAACCCGCACTCTGCTGCATTCTTTAAAGTGCCATGACGTAAATTGAAAAGCTCTTTGTGATCGCGTGGCCTGTCAGCACCGTTATCAAAATGATTCAAATCGTACCTTGTGCCTATATAGGGAACAAGGCAATGCCAAGTATGAGGATACGCCATGTTGGCTAGTGCACATTTTTCTGTAACAATAGCATACATATGAATAATCAAAGTAAATAAACATCTACATAATTACTATATAGTCAGTTTGTAAACAATACATAGTCGGAGAATAGTCAGTTTGTAGACATTGCATAGTCACTGAATAGTGTACGTACTCGTACCTGCGCGTACATATTCATACGTGTGCGTACGTACAAGAACGAGTACGTATGCACACGTACGAGTCCGTACAAGAACGTATAGATACGTACGCGCAGGTATGAGTACGTACCCGTACGTATGAACGCATACATCTACATAATCACGATATAGTCAGTTTGCACACACTACATAGTCGATCGATATTCAGTTTTTAGACACTACATAGTTACTGAACAGTATATATGAGTACGTATGAGTACATACTTGTGTTACGTGCGCGTATGTACAAGATCGAGTACGTACGCGTACGTATAAGTACGTACAAGTACATATGAGTACGTACTTATATGTACGAGTACGTATGCACACGGTCACTTACATACTCGTACGCATGGGAACGTACTTGTACGTATGAGTTGGTATGTATGAGTAAGTATGAATACGCAAGAGTACGTACACGCATGTACTGGTACGTACAAGTACGTATGAGTACGTACGCGCACGTACGAGTAGGTACCTATCGGTATGGACAACGTGCACGTCTACATATTCACTATATAGCCAGTTGGTACACATTACATAGTCGACAAATGATAGTCAGTTGTTAGGCACTACATAGTCACTGAATAGTGTGTTTGCGAGTATGTATGAGTACAATTAATATCTAGTATAAATACATATAAACACATACATACATACCTTTAGGCATTTCTCATCCCGATGTTCTCATTACCCTCTCGTAGACAGCACCGTCATGTGCGCACCCTTCGGATCCGCACAGTGTGAACCGATAACTACGATCTAACCACACACACGCAAAAACATTTTGGCTCAGAAACCCTTTCATGTTTCTATATCTAGCCTAGTCTTCTTCTCTTACAGTATTTGGCATATGTGGGCCATCCTGTGCCCCAATTACGCAGCTAAAGAAGGGCCAGGTCATTTCTTATTTTGGATGGTACCGGAGTGTCTTTAGTAGGCATAACAACATACTTTTTGTAGAGCGCCAGATTGATGTTGTATATTGCCTTTCTTATCCCATTGAATACCGTCCGTGTACTCCGTCCAAATATCTGGGCTAAATACGCCTGTGTGATTTTTTGACCTGCGAAGGTGAACCACATATATAGCATCTCGTGAACTCCTACATTAGCCCGTCCATCAGGTTTATATACCTTTTTAATCTCCGTAATAAGTTTCTCAAAAACAATGAGAGGCATTCTCAAACACTGTTTATGTACGCGGTGGTTTGAACTATTCATTACGCTTTCAATAACCTCTAGTCCACGAAAGTGATTCTCATTGTATACGTTGTCGCGGCGTCCACCTGGACTATATATTTGATAGAGTTTTTCTATACAGTCACCTATAGCGGACATAGTGTTTTCTGTGTTGTTGATAACCCTCTTTTTCATTTTCAAAGAAATATACAACGAAATGAAATACTGCTTCAATATTTTTACGTCGTAAAATGCGAAATTTAGAATTGGCAAAAGCAGCGGAATTGACAATTTATGAAATATTGAAATTTTGAATTCCTGAAAAATGAAATTCAAAATTTCTGCAATATTTTGAAAATATTAAGAAGTTATGGACTCGCGTAAAAAAATATGGATTTAGTTACCGGAGTAAGGTGTTTTGCTCTTTGTATATTTATCATCACAGAATTTTCAAAAGATGGCAAAACCGGCCTAAATATTTAGAAGGCTAACCCGTGTGGCATTGTTTTCAGTTCACAATAGATGAGGCGAGTTTGACGGCGAGTTGGCGACTTTTCTATCTTACGAAGTATAAAAATCAGATAGTAGAGACTCGGTTTTAAAGACCTCTCAATCAAGTGAATCAACATGAGTTTACCGACTACGAACTCAGCATCCCCATCTAGCATTCCTGGACATCAAATATTGCCAATATCAGTTGTGGATATCTCGACACGCCTCCCACTACACATCAGGTTGAGAATGATGCAAATGATGGCTTCGAGTTTGGCACTACAATGTCGCCCACTCGCAAGATCCAGCCTTGGGTCTATTTCGCATGTGTTGACGGTGGACTTTACATGATGGGATTATTTTTCATGTGGTTAGCGAACTCACAGTGGGCATTCGTGCTCGGGGAAGTATACAGTGACGCTCACTTTGTGTTTTACTTAACGTTGATCACGGTCCGGCTAGCCTGTTTCATCCCTGTTATGCTTTTTATGTACTATGCCCGCAACGAGCCCGAAATCCTTTCTAGGCACAGGTTCTTTGCTGCCCAGGTTGTAATCCTAACGTTTCTCGCTATATTGTTACGTATCCTTTATTTGATGCTAGTATTTCAGAAGTTGCCGTACAAGTATGGAACAGAGGATTACACAGTCTCGTCCAACTTATTGAATATTGTCGCACGGGCGTCTGTTTGGGGCATTCTATCGGCTGTGATACTCCGTTTGCGATCTAGTTGTCGCGTGTGGGTGTGTCATGATCTCAATCAACGGTATTGGCCCACACTGTTGTGGCATTCGGTTCTGTTCTGTGTCTGCATATCCACCGCTGTGGTCAACACCGCCAGACCTGATTTCGGGCTGCACAGGCTCCACATGCGAGCAAGAATCTGGATTGGATGGTCGCTCTTGTTGACAGAATTTATCTATTACATTGCTCGCGCAAGTTATTCAAGGAGTCCGTATATCAATATTTGGATGTATATCCGCATCTTTGTGGTAGCAGTCTTATGCTATGCATTGGGTATATTCTCCTATCACAACAGGATGTTCTCTTGCGATTCCTTCCTACTTACATTCCCCATACTATTTTACGTGGTATGGATTGAGCTGTTTGCCCTGCCGGTAATTTCAGTGCTTGCTCGCTACAATGGGTGGTCGTGGTTGGCTGATTTGGACATGATGAATGTAGCGCATGAGATATTGAAGGCCGTTGAAGAGATATCGATACGTGCGTATTCGATAAGATCGTCAATGACCCCTTCCTCCTCGAAAAGTTTAAGGCGAGGTGTGAGAAGAACTTTTTGACGGAAAATTTGTACTTATTGACAATGATGTACAAAATGTGAACTCTTCGTTGGAGTGATCCAACGGAAGCAGCCAAGGTGCTTAACACGATATATCAGCAATGTATACAAAAGGGCGGAGTGAACAGTATCAATATCTCTGCTCAGAATCGGACGGCTCTGTTAAACTTCTGTGTTCAAGCCGATGGTGACTCAACGACAAAGATGGTTGGCAATGCTGATAATAATGATACCCTTGCTATATCTGTGGCGTCCATGCGCACTGACGCGATGATTGTCAAATTGCCTGATATACACTCGCCTTCGAAGCCTGTCAAGGGTGCTAATTTCGGAGGTTGTAGCATGGTATCCGTACAACATGAGGCGAGTCTATCGTCCATAGGACCCCATAATAGTATATCGAATTAAGTATTTTCGGAACTTTTAGTAAGTCAGGAGAGGGTACTACAGATGCTGAGCTTCCATATTATAGAGTTCTACAAAGACCCTGAGGTGGCAGAGCATATGGCGAGACTTAACACCTTCTACCGCCAGCATTCTGTAGTCCGAGGCGGAAAGAGAGGCGCTAGGTCGGTTGTGTAGGCGCTTATACGTACCCGACAACAATCACAATAAGAACGCGGCTCAGAAAGGCAGAAGGCATAGTTGAATTCACCTAGTTCCTCATGATCTCGTTACACATTTCACAGACTTCACTGACTGTCCGACAATACAGAGTCGGAAGCAACTATGTAAAAATACTGGAATCACACACAGTCTTACTTCCCCGTTAACGACGTTCACATGGCATTCTCGGGGTTATTCGATGAGCTGATTTGGTATCAACGGTATCCTCTTTGGTGAATTGGACCGGGTTACCTTGCTAGCCGAAGTATTTAAGCCTATGTGTCGACTGAGACACCCCACAGTGAGTACCAATGACTCGCTGATTTGATGATGTTTCCTAAGTCCCTCAGTAGAAGACTAAGCATCGGTGTAAAAGGCAAGACGTAATTTTAATTATTTTAATCAAACCACAAAAGCCAAACGATAAGAATAACTTCCAACACCTATTTGAATTAGACAGAATAAAAATTAGATGTATGTAGTAAAATATCTTTGCATCCTCAAAATTGAGCTCGCATGTTCGTAGTAGTCTAAAGTCATATGGAGGCGAAAGTAGAGAGCCCAAGCTTGGTTTCTGCCGCTACCACCGCTTGATGTACGCAATGAAATTTCTTTTAAAAAGGGCTATGTAGCGGTTAAAAGTTTTTTTGTGATATTTTCTGATTTTCAAACGATCATGGCTATTCTAGCAACTGTGTAAAAAAAATAGGGCAATAAAAATAGCTATTATTTAGCTTTATATGCAGATACTTTACCGGTAAAGTGAATTTTCTTGTAAGAACCATTTCATTCAAAAATGTATCGTGAAATCACAATCAGGACACACGCATTGTCCACGCTGATGATGAATACTATCTATGTAAATTAATATATTTGACATATTTTCCAATTCCTTCATGGTCAGCTAACCTTTCTCATTGATAGAGTGAAGGGTGAAGATCTGTTTATACATCTATACATATACATACGTACATACGTATACACACACACGAATACACACACCCGTACACACACACGTGTACACACACACAGACACACACACAGAGACACACACACACACAGACACAGACACACACATACA
>NW_014039910.1:0-8995 GCF_001186125.1 Sphaeroforma arctica JP610
AACTTGCTCTATCCATTAAAGGATAAGAATACGCAGACCGTGGCAGAATTATGTTGCCAAGTCTTTGCTGACCATGGGTGGCCAGGTATTGTGTGCACTGATAACGGTAGTGAGTTCTGCGATGACGTAATGGAATCGCTAGTACTCGTATCAGGCATATGCCATAAGAGAGGTGTGCCATATAAGCCGCAAACGCAAGGCGCGAATGAAACGCGCCATAGAAGACTTAAGTTCTTCTTGCGTACTGCATTAACGGATGATGCAGATGATTGGCCGTATCACCTTAAGTGGGTACAAAGTTACCCTGTGAGTTTTGGGCTTAGGTCCAGTAGGTCCGTGGTCGTCGACTGGACGTTTCTTACGCTTCAGTGTCTTAATCACATATGAAGGATGAGCATTAAAGCTCGGGATAAATGCTTATATATATATATAACGAATGTATATAACACCTCCGGAGTATTAAGTAAGAACTCGTCCTTTTCACAAGGTATGAGGCGAGTGTCAACGGCAGATTCGAACTGTTGACACGTGTTAATCTACTTCAATTACTGTTATATTTCATATCAATAATATAAATGTACCAGTAAGCAACGACTACAAAGTGCAAGTGACGCACTAGATTACGGGTGCTACCGAAGTATCAAAAAAGAAACAACCAAAAATACGAGATGCTAAATCTTGCGTGTTGTGTATTATTCGTGTTGTAATTATGGACTGAAATAATTAATTAGAGCACTTTCGGACTGTGTACTCAAGATACACATTCTATTGGTATAGAATGATAACGACATTTGTCTGCAGGTCTTAACACCACACTTGTACAACGGCCTCTTATCTCGTGTTTCAGACCTTTCTGAAAACACACCAACTTCAGTTTTTTCTTTAGCATTAACGCCTGTTACCATCGGCGAGTTCGAATTCGTGCTTAGGCATCTGTGTTCGTGATGATGGCTGAGTCCATGAAATCTAACTTGGTGGATTACCTAACAACAACCCAATATTGAGTTGTTTTCATTGTAGTGAAGGAACAACGGCATACTTGTCGTGAACGATCTTCATCGTTACCCGATTTCACTGGTCGACCAACCCTTCTAATGTTTGGTTGTGGATGGTTGCGAATGTAGATGTATCAACCGTTGTGTTAGGTATCATGAATGAATTTTTTAAATGACCTTTTGACAAAAAAAAATCCTTCTGTCTTGTCAACTTTAATGATCGTGTTTCCAAATGAATAGATACGGGCACCAACTAGCATCTCATAACATGTTGATTTTTGGACTCATCACATCCGTGACTTACAACAACAAGGTATCATCGCCACGGAATACATCGCTTCCAGTGACAACGTGGCTGATGTTCTTACAAATCTAAACATACCAGTGAGATGCTGTCCTTCTTTCAAAATCCTCCTTCTGTGACAACTGAACACAATCCAGGGGAGAACGCATGACTGTAAATTTTATTCTCTTGTTTGGTCACCACAGACAAATTTCAGGGTAGTACCAGCGCATAGTAAAGATAATTTTTTTCCAGTATGAGTTTCAGGTGACGAATGGTCATATCGACTTGACAAGTCCTTATATAGGGATAATATTGTACCTTGTATAGAAGTAAAAAAATACTGTTCTCGAATTGTTAGCCTTAATTCTGTGACATCACAATTTTGAGAATCACACGAATTATGAGTGCTACGTCTGCTAATTACGATGCATATTTTTGACATAATATATTATTGCTGGTGCAGATTTGATGTACACGATTCTATTTGGCGGTATTGTACGGTTATAAAAGATATATATGTGCGTTGTTGTATAATCGCAAAGGCACCACTCAGTCGCAAGGAATCATGAAGTGAGAAGAATACACCCGCCGAAATGCTCAAAAAGACGTTGTGCGCATACAGAGGCCTCTGTTTTCGTGAACTAGTGTAAGGGCTTCGAGAAACAGCCTTGGACATTGGTAGAGATGCACAACTTTATATGGTTCTGCACTTGGAGTAGGGATTTAAAAAAAAGAGTATGATAAGGAGTGAAAGGAGAACATAGGGATAATGATATTTATTTCAATTTGGGTAAATTATTATGTCTACACGCACATCAGGCTTCATATTCGTTGGAGAGGTTCTAAGAAGATTGGAGGGAAGTTAAGATGTGGAACTGCCGCGAGAAGCTAGTACATAGCACCGAAAATCGGCTGCATATGATCATGTGATGCATAGATACAGAGTGTAAAATATTTAGTTGTCTAAAAGTAGTAACTAATGCGACAGAATTCTCCCATATTCTTTTTACATCATCAGGCAGCGACTAAGAGAGACTAAGTATTGATACACTTAGCGGGTTACGACCAAAGTATTCAAATATCATTCAATTCATCATCAATGGAAAAAGGCAGTAATTTTTATTTAAAGTGAAAAGAAACAGGCGGGTGAGTCATCGTTACGACAATCGACTTAATCTGAGAAAAGGGGTTTTGTGAGGCATGCACAATCTAAACCAGCAGGAGATTTTCTTTAATCCACACAATTTCGCCGCCATAAACCATCAAGCGCATGGTCTCATAGTTAAATCTAACAAACGTAGTTCTGCGACGGTGATTCGCCGAGTTCTCGAAGCTTATTACTTTATAACACGAGATTGAAAATGACGGATCTGGAGGTGCTTTAAAATCGGAAAGGAAACAAGCTGTGCCGGATGTCGTCACCACACTAAAAAGGTATATCGCAATGAAAAGTCTGTGGGTTTGTATGTTCGAATTCCGTAAGAGGTGTAACTTTCGAGGAAATAGAATATCGGTTCGAAAAGGCTCCTTAAACACGACACAATATTTGAGACCAGCGTCTCTAAGCCGGCTACAATCTCTCGTGAGTCACAGTATGCTGGATAACGTCAGTTATACTGCACTGACATGCCGATTGAATACTAGTGCCTAAACGAGGCACACCGATATTACACCAGCATATCTAAGCCTGCCCAATTATTTTCAGTGTGTCCTGTGTACACACACCTATCATGCATGAGTGACGACGGAGAACGACAAACCTGAGTATAGTGTATATAAACTGGACCGTGATATCAGCGGTAGTCAGTATTCTGGATTCAAGCCATGTACACAGGAATGAATCTTGAATCGACACGTAACTTCGGAGCTTCGCAACTATCCCACAGTCGAAGACCATAAACAATGCTAAACATGCTTGACATTGCGAGGTCTTGTAAACGGTGCTTATCGTGATGTCTAAAATAAAGAATCTGCGTTCGCAATATAAACCATCACACTAAAATCCAATATATAAAAAGCTGATACAAGGTGAGCGCTCCACAATCTTTGGTATATCATCTGCATGTGTATGCACTTTAATACATTATATTCCTATTTAACTTGTGGTGATTAAAATTACATTCCACCGTACGCGGGGCCACCACCACTCTCGGGCACTACCCAATTGATATTCTGTGAAGGATCTTTGATGTCGCATGTCTGATGGAGAGAGTATGTGGAGTAGGAGTGAAGTTAGTTCCGCCCATACGCAGGATTGTGAACTCCAATAGTCGATCACAAAAAGTCACAGTATATGGTCTTTCACTTCTTAGTCTGAACACGAGAGCGATGGGAAGTGCTACAAAGCGGCTAAACAACAATGCGTTATAAATTGGAGGACGGCGTTCGAAACTTACTTTGCAGTGTACGCAATTCTGGGCGTTGATTTGAAGCTTCTTTCCTCCATCAGCGGTTTCAATGAATTCGTACACGCCAGCAGGACAATACCTCTGCTCAGGTCCATCGTAAACTGCAAGATTGACATCTACGGGCACGGAATCATCCTGAAATTTGAAGAAAGAAAAAAAGGCAAAGATTTAGGCTGAGTCATATATCCTGAGGCCGTCTACTGTATGTGAACATAGATTTCATGTGCTCATATGACTCATACTATTTAGATTAACATGTATATAAATACACTTACAAAGCACATAATCGAACGGGTGTCGAACACAAAAACTAACCAGGAGGAATAAACAGACTACAGTAGAATAAAATCTATGACTAGTTGAATATTCGCCCTCAGAAACTAATTAAACCATGCATGGACTCCAGATGCGATGATAGATTACTTGAGACACTTGTCAAAAGCATCTGTGCACCTTCATGCGTATCGCGCACTCTGCCAAACTTAAAAAAAAACAATCAAAACTGGCCTGAATTCGAACATAGCGAGATTGTATTCAAGCCATATACATGCAGATAAAGCATCGCATCCTAACAATATAAAAGGGATGATCAAAAGCTGTCCGTATAGATATAGCACACTTCCTATAGACACATAAATGCCACGTCTGCTATGATCAAAACCATGGACATCCAAATGCAAACAAAAGCATATGGCTATAAACCACACGAATTATGGTTTAGTGCTTTTCATATACCTACGACCTACTAGGCGATACATATCACAAAATCACCCATTGGTCATTTATCGCATCGGTAACACATTCCTAAACTGATCGCACGCACATATATTTAATATATAAAGGTACTAGACAGCTCAACAACAAAAAACTGAATACTTATGACTGCTTGACCCGAAATTATACAAAACAGATAACACACTTAAACTTGAATCATTGATAGATCAATAATGATGTGGTCCAATTAAGTTCTACAATCAGAGAAAACGAAGCATTAAAAATAAAGGGAGAAAAAGCGGCACACCTTGAGAGTAAGATGAGCAGGTTGGTTGTGATCGTGGTTGGTGCCACTGAGAGCCACACTGGACAGTAGATCGAAACTGATTTTGTTATCTGGCTTGGGGTATTCGATGGGCTGTAGGTAGATTATTCCAGATTCAGTTCAGGCATACATAAGTAAACGGACTACAAAGTGTTTGAATGTTTCCGTATTGTTTGAATGGATCATGATGCCAACAAGCAGCACGTCTCAACTGATCGCAAGTTCACACACGGGTTGATCCGCATAAAGAACACAAACGCGAACCTGACAACTTTCAGATGTGAAACGAGATATAAGAGATCGAAATTTTGCACAAGCAATTTGAAATGCTCTCTTGCGGTAGCCACTGATCAACGCTGCAACATTTGAACTACGCATCAACTCCAATGTTGTCTCGTTACACGATAACGTTAAAAAAACCCACCATCCATTATCTTCATGACAAACATACCTTGCATTCGGCAGCGGGCTTGAGCTGTGCGTGATCACCGCCCGAGTGGTGCTTTAATGTCCAGGGCTCCTTGCCGCGGAATAGGTAGTGGATAAGACCGGTGTAAGCCACACCTCCGTACAAACCCAATGCGGTGTTAAAAGCGGGACGAATATTGCGCACAGCCTTAAGTTCCTCCATAATACTTGAGTTGTGCAGACGCTCTTCGTACGAATCCAACTGGATGGCCCCAGAGTCTAAGTGGCAGTCTGTTCCGTTGGCGATGGCTTCAAAAGCTGCTTCTCCCGCAATCATACCTGCAAGGTTCACAATTGGCCGACAAAGGACATGAATTGCGATGTGAACATGGACATACGAACATCTATTATGGATAATATTACAAACAGAGCTCGTGGGCAAATCAAAGATTCTTTACATCATCTTAAATATCCCAACCGTCCTTTCACGACACTCACCAATATGCCTACTTGCAATCTACCGCGGTGACCTTATAGGTACCCAATGCGACTACAACATACCACTCTTCATAGCTGTGTGTGTGCCCTTGATCTTGGCCACATTAAGGAACCCAGCATCACAACCAATCAAAGCTCCTCCAGGGAACACGACCTTAGGAACCGCTTGGTATCCTCCCTCATTCAGCGCACGCGCTCCGTATGAGATGCGTGTGCCGCCCACCAATTGCTTAGCGATGTGTGGGTGCGTCTTCCAGCGTTGGAACTCACGGAACGGACTCAAGTATGGGTTGGAGTAATCCAGTCCAATGACGAATCTGGTATTTAAGTATCGTAGATATACCGGGAAAACGGATTTGTGCCTTATGGTACACATATTGCAGATGTATTGTATTTGTAACCAATAAAAGTGTTGCGCTCATGTTGCATGTAAATAATGATGATGTTTTGTAATCCCTTGAGAACAAACAAGAGCAGGTCACCAGTGATATGGGAGGGGTACTCGTACTCATAAAAACACACACACTCAGAATGGATATACATACCTATATGTACATACACACACGTAACGACATACAACAGACATACCCCATAGCAACAAGAGGTCCTTCGTCCAGGTGATACAAGAAGGAGCCTCCATACGTATTCCTATCCATCGGCCATCCAATGGTGTGCTCGACACGTCCAGGCTTGTGTAGCGCAGGGTCAATCTCCCACAATTCTTTGATACCAATTCCGTATGACTGATTGGCACAGTTTTCCCTGAGATTAAAGTTCTCGTACAACTCCTTACCTAGGTGACCGTGACAACCCTCGCCAAATAATGTGACCTTGGCGTGCAACTCCATGCCTCGCTCAAAGGCGTCCTTGGGGCTACCGTCCTGTGAACAAAGCAAGAAACACTTTTGTATTAAACACATGACACAGCTCGCAATGTCCAGGAATCGTTCAATTAACGGCTAGTAAAGATCCCGCTTTCAATAATAACCGAGGTAATGCACACCACGTTACAGCTTCACTTGCGGTTGTATTCTATGTAAGCCATGACTGTATCAACATGGCTTTCCTTACGAGTCTCGGATACAATTTGGTTTCAAGCCTCAAATCTGACAAGACTTGCATAAATTGCTAGCAATGGAATACCCGAAAGTAAACGATGATTGTAATAGATATAAATATTATATTTCAAATTTTTCATGTTGAGCCAGCGTTGAATGAATCAACCGGACTTTAAAGCGCGCACACCAACCAAAAAGAACAAATCTGAGCCACATAAGCACAGTGTGCAAATAGAAAAAAACTGATCCTTTCGAATAATGACACGAGATCGCTCGTAGATGGAAACGGCATGCATTTCGGAATCACTCTCTCGATGTGCAGGTACAAACATACTTAAGTAAAAAATAACGTTGTCCGCATCTACCTGATATATATATATATATATATAATGCGCAATGAATACATACTATAGAGTATGATCAAACATACACATAAATATATGCAATTAATACACAGATAAATACCCACACCCACAGCTACACATAGATATCATACTCTTCGAGATTGTATCTAGAATATTAAAACCATACAGAAATGTTACCAAAACACTTTCTATGCGTAAAACTCAAAACAATACCTTAGCAATACCCATATCAGTGGTGGCGACACCCTTAACACTGCCGTCGTCGTGGTACAGGACTTCTGCCGCGGCCGTCCCGGAATATATCTCTACGCCCAATTCCTCGGCCTGCTGGCCCAACCAGTTGACAAAGTTACCCAGGCGTACAATATAGTTGCCGTGGTTGTGTATAGGGAATCCAGGCAGAATATCGTGGGGCAGGTGTAAACTGGACTTTTCGGTCAAGAATGTCATCAAATCTTCCTTGACAGGTGTGTGCAGAGGTGCTCCAAGCTCCTCCCAATCAGGGAACAGCTCATTCAGAGCGGTGGGTTCTAGTACGGCACCCGATAACGTGTGCATGCCCAACTCTACGGCCTTCTCCACGACCACAACCCGTACATCCTGTTCTTTTTCTAGGCACATCTGCTTCACTCGTATGGCAGCGGACAAACCTGACAACAAAACCGTGCAATATAATGAGCAAGTAGTACAGCGAGCGTTCAGATGTGTCCCAAAAATAAGCTAGTGTGACCTATCAATGACAATATGTCGTGCATGGTATTGAACAGGACATTAATCGTGTCTTCAAAACTCGTTGACACACTAAACTCACAGATATTAGACAAAGAATACAACCCTATCCGTAAAAAGTATACATAGAATACAACCCTATCCGTAAAAAGTCAAAAGTGGTATGCGCAGCCCGCCGGTCACATTAACGAGCGCAACATGATGTCCGCACAAGAGCGTATACGTGATTCTCAATAATCATGCATACATATATCAAAGAGCTACATCCTAAAGAGAAACTCAAATCAACCGACCCCGGCAACAATCCAAACGAATCGCTCTACCGTGAGGTTAAAGGAGCCAAGTAATTTTATCAAATCTTCGAACTATAAAATTGGATATTATGCATCATGTTTTGCCATACGTATATTTGCTATCCACAATAACACTATAGCGAGGATTTCTCTCGAAGTAAAGTCTCACCGTCGTTGCATACCGCGAAAAAGCAAGCAGTATAAACAATTGACATTTGTAATGTACATTGCAAATCCAGGAAAGTATCATATCACAGTATGCATATTCTTTAAGCGCACCAACGCATGCACTGCTATTCTTGCAATAGAGGACAATCGCCAGACCAAATCGATTCACAGCCACTTATTTAACAGACACTTCGAGTCCACATAAGGAACAATGACACCAAATAACATGGGCACAAGATAGAAAATAAATAAAAACAAAAACAAAATGTGCATGCATACCCTGTTAAATTTCCAGATTTAAGTGTGCGCGTAGCATCAGTTCGTCGATAACTGTGCGAACAATCGCAATAAGCACTCCTATACCATGTCACAGCCGGATGACGCACGCGTATATATATACAACCACACACATATTGAGATATATCAATCCATAGGACACACTAGAATATATACAGCTGGTGTAGAGATTGAAATATTCACAACCCCCGCGATTTATCTACATGCATACTCGACACACACAAATCCACATCCACATATATATATATATGCTTGTGCGTGTATGCGTATAAATATATACATTTTCGAAAAAATATAGGCATTTATATCCATACATGCACATATATATACCACACACAAACACACACACACACACATATATATATATATATATATATATACATATATATATATATATACTATATATATATATATATCATATATGTGTATACTACATANATATATACTACAC
>NW_014039910.1:9015-20447 GCF_001186125.1 Sphaeroforma arctica JP610
ACACAATACACTTACTACTACATACTACTACTATACTATTTACTACTTGTCAGTACATGCATAACCTCACTACTACAACATACATTACTATACTACTAACATACACACACACACACACACCACACACACACACACACATATATATATATATATATATATAAGGTTTTAGGGTTTTAGGTTCCATATGCACTTGGTTACGACCGTCTATAGTGTCACGCCGAAACGCACCTGCAGGTCCTCCTCCGACAACCAGGATATCCGCCTCGTCCGCATACCGTTCCATGTCGATATCCGTCCACCGATCGTCTTTATTCCTAGGATTCATGCGGTAGTGAGTGGTGATCTTATCGGAATAGTGTCTGGCCACTGGCAACACCCGTACAACAGTGGACGTGGGACGCCTTGCTAAGGCGCTTACAAGTGAGAACACCATATTCGGTTGGTAAATATTAACGCAGTAATAATGTGTCTTGAGGCAGCTGTTATCTCTGACAAGCGTGACCTATGAAGAACGTTCACAATCAGTCACAGGCTCTCGCTGATCGTATGAGAGTGATCAGCTATCCCGATTTTATTATGTATATTTATATATTGCAAAAAGTCAAGCTCACGTTTTCAGTGACATGACTATAGTTTTTATAGTTATAAAAACCCCCCCGTGGTTTGGTATCATACACTAGACGGATCCGCAGTCTCTTTGGAGAAGTTGAGCGCTCTTCTTGTATCAATTGCAAGAGATGAGAGAAAGTCAAATCCACTTTACCAGCTTCATTGATAACGAGCTCAAAATCAAATTGGATTCGGTCCTAATCCTAATTCATACCCCCCCTTCTTGCTTACAAAACAGGTCCAGTTCTGAGTTCACTTTACTCTTTTGCCAAAAAGATCTGGAAGCGGCCTATCAAAAAGGTTAACAGAGTGAGAGAATACCACAAATATCACGCCGTCGATTCCACAAATATTTTATTACGGCTTTTAAATGGAACAGCAAATCACGGGATAGCTGTTGCCGCCGCCGGAGCTATAGGGATAATGACTTGTGAAGATCCGAAATCTACGTTTTCTATGATAATTCTCTTTTTCTGAGTCGTATAGATGCGTACGGGTGTGAATACGTATTGGATAGAAAATTTGAAATGCAGAATGTTTTTTTTCTTCAAACAAAAATGAAGAACGTTTAAAATTAAAAAAAGGCCATACAGTGTTCTATTTTCAGAACTCAGAAGACTAAGCATATAGATGGGGAGTTTCAGGAGTGTCACGGGATGACACTTGAAGTTGAGGCTTGAACAAACTAGGCATTGGAGGTTTATTCTACAATCTTTGGTCTAAAACCCATGACCCTCAGCAGTAAGTCTACGGGGGAACCGTGGGTCGAGAGAAAGCCATTTTTCGAAAGACTCTATCCAGACTCCAGAGAGCCGTGAAAAAAACTTCGGACAAAATACCCAACTCCATTATCCTGTTCGCTGAGGCCTGATGAGCCGGGCTGAGAGCCTGAGATACAATTATAAGGGGGTATGTCCCGCTTTTGCACCGAAATATTGGCTTCTTGAGTTTCGTGAAGGTGCCGCGGAAGTGTCAGAGTGTCAAAGTTATGAAAATCGTGATCGCGATCACACACGGTTTTTGCAATTTTCTTCTTCTCTTTTTGTTTGTGTTGTTGACAATATTGCGTTGCGTTTTTACAGTTTACACAAGACAATAGAGAGAAAAGATTTCGAGGCCAAATAGGAATACATATAAAAATTTATATAGAGTAATAAATCGAGGATAAGTAGGGTACACTTCTACATTCATCTCTGCACAGAGGTCCGTTGAACTACAAACCCTATCATAGCAAGATGCTTTCCGCTATCCGAACCTCTGCTTTCTCCAATGGACGCTGCGCTGTAATGGTGCGTTAAAGCTACTGTATACCCGTATATTTAAGTTTTAACGCACTTAGCCGTGACAATGCTGTCAAGTTTCTATATTGCTGTCGTTTCGTTGATCGCTTGTAAATAGCTACAACAATGTTTAGTTCCCCTTTACTTTTTTATTTATTGAACATTTGCGATTACCTGAAACAGCTGTTTTTTGTAGTTGGGCGCATTTGTTCTGATCTATATCATATAAACAAGAAGACTCCGTTGTGCGAATGGCTAAGTGCTTATATATATCATCGCCTATGACGCAAAACAGGTTATATCACTGTTTACCATCTCGCGTACCGAGTCTCATGTATGCGTGATACTGTATGACAGGGGCTGTCCGATTTCTATGCATATCGGACACTGTCCTTTGCGTTCATGCCTTTTCAAATTTTTACGGGTGTTTGGGAACCAAGTATTTACTAATGTTTACTCGATTTATCGCTGTGTGATGATACGCTTATCCTTGACAATGTGGTCGGATTGCTCCATTTGATACTATTTTCTCGTTCCTTGTCCCAATTTTCACGAGAACACACACACACATATATATATATATAGCCGCACATGTCATCGAGCGCCCTAAAAGTTAATATGCAGCGATCATCTTTACCTCGATGGAACGAGGACAGACAGTATACCCCGACACAGTAGAAGCAAGGTCAATTCTCACATACTCTGCGTGCGTCACTACAGGCCGCAGCAGCTCGTCGCTGTTACAGTGCCGGAGCATCCAACACACTGGTGTACGTCGAGCACGACAATGCCAAGGTGTTAAAGCCAACTCTACACACTATCACTGCTGCTAAGGCTATCGGTGGACCCGTTACCTGCATGATCGTTGGCTGTGGTTGTGGACCGGTATGTTGTGTATATTTTTTGGATAAAACAGATAAATGTGTGCATGCGTGCAGTGGGTTTAGATTGAATTGATAAATACATATATGAGTGCTGTATGGTATGTATGCAAAAATGTCTGTATTCAGCGTGGTAGAACGTTTAGACTTGGTATCGATTGACTTCAACTTGAATTTTTCCAAAGAATGTTATTGAAATACAAATTCGTTCATATATATATATATATATGCTTGCCATCAGCTTGTTTTTGCCTTTGACCTCACTTGATGTATCTGACTAAGTAGATCGGTGTGCAATAAAAAATTGTACCCGCAAGGTATATATATACATATATACATGCATGTATACACAACTTCCATATAGATGTACATATATCTGTTTCTCGATTGCCTGCAATGTATATGGATTCATATATATATATATAAATAATATCGATTATAGCAGGATAGTTGAATGCCTCTACGCGGCGGCTTAGCTAGTTTACTTTCTGGTTTATAAAAATTTATGCAATTACCCATATGCGAATACTTTTTGACGAGGAAATCATTGATTCATGTATCCCACGCATCTGTATATCGGGGTCTGATATGTCATATCTTATATGGTTATCATGGTGTCCGAGGCAAGCTTAGAGTACTAAAATATATGTGTGTTTGTATATATCTGTGATCGACATATAATTATGTCTGTAATGGACTAGTACTCTTATTTCACGCTGCAAGTTTCGTCTATAATTATTTTCGGCGTGTGTTTGTTTATCATAGTGCTGATCTGTAATCAGTACACGGCAAGCAATCTTAATTTCGGTTTATTTTTCATGTTGCAAAGCAGATTATTGTCTAGAAAGAAAATCTGCAATTTCTTGACACCGTCTCATGTACTGTTAGCAATCAAACAGCGAGCTCGCCGTTTTTGTGGTACACGGAAATAGTAATCACCATTCAACCGGTGTCTCTGAGGAAAACACTATTACATATTTGTTTAAAAAACAGAGTGAGCAGTTCAAAGTGGATAAGCGTGTCTCAGTAGATAATAGAAAGTAAGCTAGCACTTTCGAAGTGCTAAGATCCCGAGACACTTCTTATACTACTGATACGTTCGAACGATCGTGATAGTAATCGTATGTCCGCGTTGTTCGGTCATGTGTAGTGTTCAATTCGGTCAACAATGAATATCGCATAGCTAGAAACAAAGCAAACTGAACATGATTCGAGGAAATTCGCCGGGCAAGATGATTTTACTGCTGCTGGTGCAACCACACACAAATGTTTTACTGGGCGCACGTTTATATCTGTTTTCTCATATTTGAGAAGTTGAGTATCTAGCGTGTGCAATAGTTGACGTATTAAATGCGGGGGTTCATACTGGTAGATATGTCTGTATGTACAATTTACATGGGTGTCATGGTGGAATATGGTTGTTGAGCAACTGACCATGTTTGCTAGAATGGTGATAGGATCACTATTCTTGTGCAACGCTGAGTAATTCATTGTAAAAGGGGGTTTTTTTGCTACATATATCGTTGATATTGACTAGGATTTCTGGGTCCGTTAGGATCCCTCATGAAGTCTATTCATATCATGCATTTTCCTTGCGCTATTAGTTAGATTTCTTGGGCTGCTATTTTCCCTGCACGGATTTATACTTGCTTGTATTCATATCAATTGTAACTTCTGCGTAGGTCGTTGAGCAATTGTCTAAGGTTGCCGGAGTCGACAAGATCCTTGTTGCTGATGATGAGATTTTCAAGGGACATCTACCCGAGGCTGTAGCCCCCGCTATAGTTGCTGCACAGAAGCAGTTCAACTTCTCTCACATTGTCGCATCCGCCACTGCCATTGGCAAGAACGTTGCGCCCCGTGTAGCTGCCCTTCTAGACGTGCAGGTATACATCACATGGCTGGGCACACACCTTTTAAAACATAGCATTTTGTTTGTTTCGATTACTACGTGGATTTTTTACCAGTTTTTACCCATAGTATCGCCGTATTCTTATAGCTTGTATCGGCAATATTTATTACTGGCGTGATTTTTGGATACTCATTTATATTGTCGTGCATACGTACTTTTGTATATATCGTCTATATCGTACAGAAGTAGTATAATTTTAACGCTCGTGCCCCTTTTTTTGTTGCCTTCCTGTCTCTGCCGTTTTACTTTACGTGGAAGACTTAAATCGTTCACGTTACGAAATCGCGCGCAACCGGTACACTTGATACCTAATTTTGAATGATCTCTCCCCTCTGCACAGTCTATCTCTGATATTACGGGTGTGGTTGACGCCAACACATTCACGCGCCCCATCTACGCCGGAAATGCCGTCGCCAAGGTGCAGTCCAGTGATGATATTAAGGTGGTCACTGTGCGTGCAACCGCTTTTGCCGCTGCTGACGAGACCGGTGGTTCCGCTGAGAACGAATCCGTTGCCGCTGGTGAGGCTCAGTCCCTATCAAAGTTTGTTGGACAGGTACAGTACATGCTGTATGTGTATTCAGATGTGGTACATGTGTTTGTACATGAAATCATCATTCTTTCCCATAGGTGTAGGCATTTTAGTAACTTCTACAATTTTTATGCGTTTCTGTTAGTCATTCATATGCAATCTTCGACCGCACACGTTAATTTTTTATGTTTTTGATTCAGTCCGATATCTGACATGAACCAATAGCATTCAGAATGTGGCCAGCATTGTTTTCAACAGTTTTCTTTCTCGGTTCATTCCTACGTTTTTGTTCCTTTTGCCTGAATCGCACGAGTCCCAACGGGAAGTCGTATGCGCTTTTAAATACTCTGATCTCTTCAATTTTCTAGGAGCTTTCAAAGAGCGATCGCCCTGAGCTCGGCAGTGCCCGTGTTGTTGTGTCCGGAGGTCGTGCGTTGAAGAGTGGCGAGAACTTCGAAATTCTTTACAGCTTGGCCGATAAGTTGTCCGCTGGTGTCGGTATGTATCCACGACTTCCTGAAGTAAAATCGGCTCACCTGTCACGTGTTGTAGCTGCATTCTCGTAGTCTTAGTCGTTTGTGCTTTCTCTCTGGGTCGCAGTGCTGTATGTCTAGTTACTTAGTACTATATCTGCTCTAGCAGGGCGAATGTGCCAGTGTCATGCGCTGTGCTATTTTCCTCATGGTTGTCGCAATTTCGTTTCAGTACGCAATTTTATTTGACGGTCATATTCTCTTGTTGATATGGGCTCTTTCTCTGATTCCCTAATATAGGTGCCTCGCGCGCGGCCGTAGACGCAGGTTACGTGCCCAACGATATGCAGATCGGACAGACCGGTAAGATTGTAGCCCCCGAGCTTTACATTGCTGTAGGTATCTCCGGTGCCATCCAGCATCTTGCAGGTATGAAGGATAGCAAGACCATCGTAGCCATCAACAAGGACCCCGATGCCCCTATCTTCCAGGTGGCCGATTACGGACTCGTGGGTGATCTTTTCAAAGTCGTTCCTGAGCTAGAGAAGGCTTTGTAAGCTATTTTGAGCATGAGTAGTTTCCAGCTAGAGGAGGCGGACAGATTGTAGTCTATTCTATAGCATGTGAGGTGCGTTATGGAACATATAAGTGCATGTCTGAAGAATGAGTAATCGTGTGGTTTGACGAGATGTTCAAGGAAGGGTAAGGATATCCCAAGCCTTGGGTTGAATGAATATGCCTTCGAGCCAAGTGATGACTTCATGTTCGCGGTTCTTCAGTATGGCGCATAATTCCCAATCTTAGGACACAACGGCACACTTCATACCATTCGATGTGTTTTTGTAGACCGCTGAGGGCTAGAAATATCATCTAAGCATACACATGCATTGTTCTCGTTGAATCAGGTCTTAAGCCGCGACTTCGCACACACTGTGACAAGTAGAAATAAAATCTAGGATGCTAAATCACTGCCAGTGTACGGGTGAAAGCATTATTTGTATAATTGCAGACTTACATCAATTCAATTATTCAAACGTTATTTGACCGAGTACTATAATGATAATACTTCACATATTTTGTTTGGTTGTTCCGTGGTGGCAATGCATACTGTGTATGTAACTTCTTTTGGATCAGATGGTGAATACAACTTTCGTCTGCCACACACAGTGACGGCAGACGTTCGTTGACACTCCATGTGCATTGAGGTTTCGCGCATGTATAATATTTAGCGAGATTTCTGGGTGTGTTGTATATGTTATTAGCGGTAGTGCGTGTCCAGACAGCTTGTGTATAGGATAGCAAAAGTCCCTGCAATTTTCACTCGAATATACGACCGAAGTTGGTAGATTGGGAAAACCATCGCAAGCATTTGCATCTAGTAGAGCATCAGAGTTTGTGAGATCGTGGTTTATTTTCTTGGCAGTGATGGTGGAGAACCATACAAACGCACCAAATTGCCTTGTTGCCTGTCGAGACATCATTTTATCCTAAGAAGTCGCTTCGATTAAAAATCCATAGAGACTGCGCATGCGAGTCGAGGGTTCACCCAACAATACCCATTGTGGTACACGGTCAGGTTATTTGTGAAAAGAGAATCAAGCCTGGCCTTAGCCAGGCTAGGAGCCAATTTCACTCCCGCATTTGAACACGCGAGCTCGACTACTATATACTAGGTATGCTAGATAACAAAACCGTGCTCACCAACAAGCCGTGGTCGAACAATGGTCACCATATCTCTTCTCCGCAGAACTCCAGTCCACTGTTAGAACGTAGAAACTCCCTTATGTGCAAAGATTGAACTCAGTACAATCTTGAGTTTTCATTTATAACAGTCAACTACCTCCTGCTGTCGGTACGCCCTGCGCCGCATAATCAATTCGCGCTTGACATTCTAGTAGCGGTATTGACCGACTCCCTGCCGGATAGACGAAGCCTGATTGAAACGGATGTCTACATCACAACATGGGGCTGGGATGGGAGGTATATTTGGCAAGCGTCCGTATCCATCAACCTTGTGCCAGACGCCCACCCAAGCGCAAGGATATACATGCCCTCAAAATTATAGAGAGACAATTCTAGCGTGATGTTGAGTTCTAGCCAAACTGTTGCCGAAGTCTGCTCAATCGAGGTTTGCAGGCGAGCACGATAAGCATCCTTATTGTTGGATGTCCCATAGCATTGCTACAGCGACCGTATCCGCGGAACATCTTCAGAACATGCCCCACATGTGTAACGTCCCACCGAGACAGTATTTAGGCAAATATGTTTATCATATCGCGTGCACTGTCGCTGCGGTAGAGACTGCCTGCTGAACAATCTATTCTGCTAAACGATATTATACATGTATGACATGGTCCGCGGAGGCGACATGACAGGATTATTAAAAGAATTGCGTTTCAAGAATTCACCCGCCATGTTAAATTTGTACGTGTACGTCTAAACAATTAACGACTATATATCAGAAGATCCGTATTAGCGGCTGGTAAGGAAGTTGCCGTACTTTTTTGGTGTCAAAATACTCGGCAGTTTCCCACAATATTCTATCTCAGAGGTTGAAAAGAGATTGGCCCACTTCCTAGATAGAATGCTTCTTACGCACCTCCCGCTATACTCCGCTATTATAGTTGGTAGAAGAGTTGACGATTTTAAGTCGAGATTCTGTTGTAGCATCCCGCTATACTCCACTTCACGGGTTGATAAGAAACTTGCCGACTTTTTTGGTGTCAGGATTCTTTAGCAGTACCCCACTATACTTGGTGACCAAGCGGTTTAAGTACAGCACTCTTGCATCCACATCACCCACCGCCACCGTCTTCACCACCGGGCGTGACTTTGTATCCGAGTGTATCCCTGAAGAACCCAGTCCACCTATAGCTTTCGCGGGTGTAGATTTGTCACGTGTAATTGCGCTCAGGGATTGCTGTAGCTGGCAAGACACTGTGTCAGCGATATTAAAGCGCTGATTGACGCGCACACCGTAGAAACCCGTCATCTCCATCCCGGAGTGCGGGTGCTGGATACCTTCATCTTCTTTTGTCTGCTGTTTCACTTGTGGTTTTGTATCAGTCGCCTGCACTACCCTAGAGTCCACATCTTGACTGCGAGTTGACATATGTGTCTGATACATCTTGGTAAAGGCCTGGGTGACTATACTGCCCTGTTCTGCGGAGTGTATTGAGTATATCACCCCTATCCGCGGAACGCCCTCTCTCTGTTGAGCGGCCAATAGCGGCGCTACAATTTGTGTGGCCTGTCGCAAATATGAGTTTTCCACCGTAGGGTCCTGTCCAGCAATGCCCCCAACCAGAACTATACCCAAGAACCGGTGAGAGCTGTTACTAGTACCTTCAAACGCTTCACTGTTGGTCACATCCTCCTGTAGTTGCTGCGTGCCTTCCCGTGTGAGTTTATATCGCTTATAAACGTTCGATGTTGGTGTGCGAGATGATACATGTTTGCCGCCTGCGTCAGCAATGCTCGATTCCTCACCGGAGTGTGTAGAGAAGACACCGGCTGCATTGAGAACATCCACGCTCTTTAATGTCATGGACAAAACAACTTCACATGCAAAGTGGTTCAGGGTTTGATCTTCAGCCGCTGACCTGGGAGGCCCTGTATTAGTTGCGTGACAGTGTGATATTAGTGAAAAGTAGTACTGTGCGATAATAATACATTAGTATCACTAATATGACTTAGCAGATAAGGTAGCCAATGCTGTGGATCATGGTGATAGTTCTTCGATCGACCACTTATAATGTTCGGAAGATATTGCTGTGAAGTATGTCAGCTTAATGAAGCATGGTGATAGTTCTTTGTCTGAGCTCTCCACCTCAAAACCTAGTGACAGCCACACACTCATACCTTCGTCAATGTTGAGCACGAGATCGACACCTTCATCCTGCGCAGCTTGACAAACCGTGCGGATGCGTCCCAGTGCTTCCAGCAGTGCCTGCACCTCTGTTGGCGACAGGGACCCGTCATGAGCCCCGAAGACTCGGTTGAAGAATGTGAGGGCTTTGCTGGAAGAAGGCATTTCTGTTGCAATTCGGAAGTACAATGTAAATCAGTTTGAAATTCGCCTGAAAGTTTGTGTGAGGGATGAACCTTGCAATAGGAATATTTCGAGGTCGCCCGATGAAAGTATTGCATCATAATGTGACACTGAGAGTGTTGAGAATTTAAAGAAACGCTAGGCAATATGGCCTGTACGATGGGATAGGTCTTCGCGTTGTAAGGTGGCGATGCGACCGTCTGCGAGCAAATTTGACTTCTGCGCGCCTTCCTTTCTTATACCTTCTTAGGCGATACATTAGTAAAACCCAAATTATCGTATCGTCAAATAAAAACGTCGGCGAGTGTGCAATTCAGACCGCTTGGGTATATCCTTATTGACAGGTGGCAAAGGAGCTGAAGCGTACTGAAATTTAAATCGAAGGAGAAATATCAGGCTAGTCGCTTTCTCAGCAAGCATGCAACAACGTAGTGAATGGTTAAGCAAGGAAACCTGAAGATCACAGACTTAGGCCAGTGTCGCTTCACAGTGGAACAGCCGAAATGAAACATACATATTAATTACACAATACGATACACTTTGGCCCTAATTACAACGTAACCTTCGCATCTACAACTTTTAATATATAAATATATATATATGGTTGTCACAAGAATTGAATATTACAAATCCTGCGAACGGCAAGATATTATTCATGATGTACTTGATAAACATTGAGAAGCTCTTCTCGAGAACAACAGTCTACTACATACAGTCAGTGACTTGAAGTAGGCTCTAAATCTAGCACTGATATGGTGCTCACGAGGTAACGCATCAACGCATATAACCAAACTCAGACTGGATGTGTACAGAATTGCACCAGTGAGGGCTTATAACCACTGGCAGTAGGCGAGCGCTACATATTATATGATCTATCATATCTTGAAAGGCCGCCAATTCACTTCATTGATGTCGGACATCCCTTGTTTGTATACCTGATACACTCACCAGGAGAGTACATAGCAACATGCGTAAACAATGCAGTTGATACTCTTGCACATTGGATACTAAGCTACATCGCGTGCGTTCACTCACATGTCTGGATATATGTGCGCCTGAAGTCATGACTTAAAACACCAAACAAACGCAATTAGCGTCTTATAAAGAAAACAGCGACCACGCCCAAACAGAGTTGAAGCTACCACTCACCAAGTTTGTATTCCGGTACATTCCCACTCTCTAGTACATCCGCAAGCCTAGGCAAGAGTACTGTGGGTACTAGGGACCAAACATCCACTTCGATGAACGACAGGTCTTTCGCATGCGTGCGCAGCAACTGAAGCACTCGAGTACAGTAATCATCGAGATACGCGCCTATCTCTTCGTACGTCATTTTGCTGGAGTTTATGGTATTCGCTGTACGCTCGTCTGGTTGAAATTGAATACGGGAAAACATACTTAAAATAGGCTTCTGTGTATATATATCGTACTGTGGTCTGTGGCTATGCTGATGCGCGCACATATATGATAAACTCGCGGCCTCTGTATGATATGCAGGCTTTAGACCGTTCAGGTCTACCAGTCACGATGGGACACCAATCCTTTCGCAATTTCACCCACGCTGCGAGCAAGTTGTGTCTATTTTATTACTTGGATTGCGAGTATGTTTGGGGTGCACTTACGTGCCAACCTGACCACATGTCAAGTGGTTTGAGAAACGTCGTCGATACAGCGGTTTCGACAAATATAAACCC
>NW_014039910.1:41250-53159 GCF_001186125.1 Sphaeroforma arctica JP610
GAAGTTTACATTTGAGTCTGAACCCATTTCAAATGATAAGGCCGCATATCCTCAACGTCATCTAGTGCGGTACGCAATAGCTTTTTTAATTCTCTATGACGTTTAACCGCGCTACGCAAAAAGTTGGAGACAGCACTTGCCAAGGAACCTGCATCCAAAGACGTTAAGAAAGTGGAAATTCATGTAGAGTTGACACGTTTACTATCGGAGGCCCAATTCTCAATCGAAACCTTGGACAGCTTAGACAATCCCCAGAGTGAATTTCTGATCACGAGGGACACTTGAATGCGCTGATGCATGTGCAGGAGGCCACGGAAAATATTCCTCTCATTCAAGAGCAACTCCGCCAACTCCGTGAATTGCCGCTGGTGGATATTGACACGTCTACGACCCAGGACTCAGACCAGGCGACAGTGGATGAGGATTTTTCGGAGCCTCAGGCCGCGCCAACAGTGCAACAACATTGGGCTCCTCAATACCCAATGCAGGCAGGGTCGACACTCACCATCCAGTTACCTGACAACGGGGCTAACAACATGAAGCAAATTAGCCCGGTGAAACGTAGAATTGGACGTACGAAGCCTGTACCTCAGGTGGCTCCTTACGAGAATGTCCATGTCACTCGCAGAGAGCGGTCGTTGGAGAACGCTCAAAATCGGGCACAAACAATTCCGACCCCTGACGAGATGCCGGCTAATGGTCCGGATTTGTATCAGGAATCGAAAACTTTGGTGAAATCGCCTGGTATATTTTTTTTTGGACCCTGCAGATTTACACCTGGACATGGACACTCCTCGGAATTTATCGGCGTCGGCAAAGCGTTCCTTTGATGCCTTCCGCAGAGTAATGAAGTCCCCGCAGCAACAGATGAACCAGAGTCACGTGGCAACGAACTTATTTCGTGATAAGTTGCAACGTCACCGTGAACCACGTTCACCAGAAGAGTTACAGGAGAATTCTCAGGATGCGGCGAATGTCCCTATTGATACCGATTGTATACCGCAAACACCTTCCTGTTCATCACGACCGCTACTTGAAAGACCCACAGGCAGTGAAACGTCATAAAGGTTTGGAACCTACGGAGCCTAGCATTACTGCATCGACAGCGGTCGAGATGAAAATGTAAGTTTTTTAACTGACCCAACGGATGATGCATGCAGAAGCAGACGAACGCATAGACGATGCGCGTGCGCTACAGGGTCTAATTCGTGCGCCGAATGAGACTCTGAAGACGTGTTCAATAACGGTCGACAAACAAACACCGAAGGAATGGCCACCCAACCCACAGGGCAATTATTATTTGGACAATCCGCAGAAGATACAATTACACGCTTTTACCTTGGACTGGCATAAGAATGTACGATTCCACAAACTAGAACCGATTCACATGTAAATGGGTTTACACTGAGCTCTACAGCATGAAGGGGCTCCTAAGGCGCTATTGGATTTTATTGTGGAAAACGGGCAAAAATTACAGTCTATGACATTTGAGGATGCCGCTGCTTTTATTGTACGTTCACAAGAACAAGACCTGGAGGATATTGCATACCGCCAGGTATTAACATGCATGAAGCTGAAGCCATCGGTACCGCTTGATACTCAGATTCGTGATTTTGAACGCCAGGTGGAGTTCATGGAAATGCGACAGTATGGGAACCCCTAACAAGTATACCGCAACCATGGTATACTTAATCTTATACACCAAGCTGCAGGTGGGGCGTACTACCGGGATACTCTTCGAATGCATCCACAGTGGCGAAACTACTCGTCTGAAAAGATGCGATGTATTCCGTGTGAACATTGACAAAGCAGAAGAAAATCGCCAGGACAAGTTTTCGCGACCTCAACGAATTCCGGGGAACTCGCGATCACGCTCAAATTTGCGTACGGAAGCGAATACACGCGCCAACCCACATGCACCGCCTACATCGAACCCACGGGTTCGTTGTAAAACATTCCGCCGGGACCAGGACATGCGAGTCGTTGTCCTAACTTACAACGAGTACCGGTCCAGGCTAGCATAGGTAGCCGCACACAAAATGTTGGCGCTACAGTTCAACGTACATCGGCTACAAGCACATCGACACGCGGGACTCACGAATCGGGTACTAATTTCCGACCCCGTGTTAACTTAGTGGACGGTGATATTATGCCTGATCAACCAACCACCGAGACGGGGAGACTGAAGTGATGCACATTCATGATTTGGTCGATGAGTCGTATATGCAGAGTGACGATGAATTGATAGAAAAAGAGCAGACACCCGATGGTTGGGAAGTTGGAACGGATTCGGATTGACAGGCTGGGGTGCCTGATGTGAACATGTGCATGTCATTTGGTCGTACGGCAACAAGAATATTTGCAGTAAAAGATAAATTGTTTCCTACTGACAACCGTGTATATGTTACTTTACAAGTAAACGGACATGTCATGCGCACCCTTATTGACACGGGGGCCAACCGTTCAGTCATCACTCAGGCGCTAAGGCACACCTCTATATTACACCACCGGCCAAGGATAGTTACATATACTTGACGGATAGAGCCTTCAGGACTCCACGTTTGGGCAAAACACAAGCAACAAAGGTCCAGTACGGGTCAGCTGCTACTGAGGGTTGTACATTTGAACTTATGAACCTACTGGATAACATTGATATAATACTGGGTATGGATATTATGGGTGAATTGGGATTAGGCTTAACCGGATTAGTATCTCCATTTCCAAAGATTAATCGTAATGTTATGGATGAACTACTGGAACCGATCAATATTCGAATGGCCCCAGACTTGTCCGATCCAGATGATATACGAGCACGCTTACGCCAATACCTGGATGCTAATGATACTATTCTGGATGCAGCTCGCTGCACACTCCCGGGTAGTGAGGTGACAATTCCTATTCTTCGGGATAAACTCCTGGGCCTCCGTCGGCAGACAAGAAATTTTGTATCTGGCAAATACAAACGACATGTAACGAAGCAAGTACACAAATGGGAACACGAATTGGTCATCAATCGTCGAACATCGGCGTCGATTGTTAACCTTCCTTTGTTGGCAGTACCGTCATTCACACCGTCGGGTGAATTATCAAGGTGCGCGTGTGCTTGGACCTGCGGCAGATCAACGCACTTATTCCGGGCGATCAGTTTACGCTTCCGAAGGTCAACGAGATCATTAGCAACTTGAAGGGCAAGCGGTACTATACCACGTTGGACTTACCGGCTGCATACCATCGGTTACCGGTGCACGTCGATTCGCAGCACATGTTTTCGTTTACATGGGACAATCAGCAGTACTCGTTTACGTCGGCTCCCTTTGGATTGACGACACTCACGCCACAATTTCAACGCACAATCAGCAATTTGATGGCGGGACTGGACGTGCAATGCTATGTTGATGACCTAATAATTGCGTCGGACGACTACTAGGAGCACATTGTTACGGTTCAAGAGGTCATTCGACGCCTGACGGAGAATAACTTCAAACTTAATCAGAAGAAATGTCACCTTGCGGTGCGAGAGGTGATGGTCCTGGGAAAGAAGATGTCAGCTAAAGGCATTGACGTGGATCATGAGAAACAGCAACGTTTAATTGACTGGCCAGTTCCACGATGTCAAAGGGATATTGCCTCTGCGTTAGGACTAGAAAACTTCCTACATGAGCATTTACTTAATTTTACACACAAGGTAGCTCCACTCCGAACGTTTTCTAAACTTATGCCAAAGGAGCCCATTGGAGATCGTTGGAAGCCAGAACATCAATTGGCGTGGGATCAGATGAAGAAGGCTATCGTGTTGGCAGTTAGGTTGAATTTTCCTGTTGATGGTGTGCCACTTGAGTTAAAAACGGATGCCAGCGATTATGGGATTGGTGGCGCATTGTTTCAATTGATTCACGGACGGAAACATTACCTGATGTTCTTCTCAAAGACTCTCAACAAGGCACAGCAGATATATGCAACCTCGATGAAATAATTATTAGCACTTACCTATGCTCTGGTTCACTTTCATGATTTGTGACCATAAGGCTCTTATATACATGAACACTCAGCTGGAGCTGAATAGTATGTTACAACGATGGCATCATATTATTGCACAGTTCAATTTTACTATTACACATGTACCTGGAGAACTGAACAAGTTACCAGACATGTGGAGTCGTGTTCATGAGGGCACGGCGGATATCAACTACCCAGCGGTGTTCTATACGTCATGTTGGAAGTTGTTTCCGGATTTCTTTGACCAGATCCAGAAACACTTTGGATCAAACGACGTCGACGCCTTTGCCTCAAGTCATAACGCTCAGCTTCGCCAAAACTGGTCGTACGACAAGGATGTCGGGGCGTTTAAGTTTGACTGGAGAAAAAAATAACGCATGGATGAACTTACCATGGCGTCTTATACAATATGTTTACCGTTGAACACACGTGCACCATGGTTCCCGCTACTTCTGTCGATGATGCAAGCAGACCTGGTACTTATCCCACGTACGGCTCACACATTCTTGAACCACGGCTCACAGGCTTGTGGTAAATACCCGTGGGAGCATACTATTGTGGTACGTATTGGCCCTCCATCTGGGTACAAAGTCAATCCATCGCTTTGGTGTGACTTAGGCTTGGAGGTACCTGTATATGAAGACACTAGTACACGTTATCAGGAAGATTGTGCACAACCGGTGATGACGAAACGAACGCGACAGATCGCTGCACCAATTTCTGAGATGTGTGCGGGCGCTACAGTGATGAATCATTCAGGGCACGAGGAAGCGAATCGTCGTGTACAGTTGACATGGCACTTTCATGAACAAGGACATCCGGCCCCATCAGTTACAGTACAACAGATGCGGGAAGATGGGCATAACTGGGACCAGATGCTTCCAATCACAGAAGAGGTCCGCAAGTTATGTCGCACATGCTTGGGCAACGATACGATGAAGAAGGGGTTTCATTCTTCAATGAATATTACCGCTCGGTACCTCTGGGATCACATACAAATGGATCATATTCCTATGGCGGTCACATCCACTAAAGGAAACAAATTTTTACATGTGCTTGATGTGGCGTCGGGCTACTCTATTCTACAGGCGATACCTGCGAAGGATGCAAAGACAGTGGCGGCAGAGACAGTCTCAGTGTTTGGTGAGCATGGATTTCCTCGTAGGATTTAGAGTGACGAGGGCACCGAATTTGTAAACAACACTGTCAAATCCATCACACGAGCGTTGAACATTATACACAAGACGTCCCAATCATACCGCCCGCAGACATTGGGCGCGGCAGAGCGCCGGCATAAGGAAATCCACAAATGCGTGCGCGCATTGTGTGTTGGTTGTCCGGAGTTGTGGGATGAATTTCTACCGTTTATTTTGTTATACCAGAACCTTCGGATATCACGACGTTACAAGTCAGCACCATTCAGCGTTTATTTTGGTCGACGACATGTCCCGTTTACAAACATGACTGATGACTTATCTGGTCATATTCCTACTACGAATGATGCACGGTTAAAGAGGCTGGATGATTTGGAGAAGACTATCCTACCAAAATTTCATCAGAAAACAATTAAGTATACTGATGCCATGGCAGAGGCTACGGATCAGATGCGTAAATCTGATTTGATTAAATTTAAGACGGGGGACGTCGTCATGATACTCACACAGGGGGCGACGACCAAAGCCATGAAACCACTGCTTGGTCCGTACGTGATTCATAGTCAGGAAAATTGGAGTTACCATCTACGAGCAAAGGATGGCAGCAAGCCGCCTGAGCTTAGAGATCGACCCGTGAATGTGGATATTTTTTGGCTTGTCCATCGGGCTACGGAACCACCACTAGATGAATATCTATGGAGAGAGGGAGGTTCGACATTTCGACACATCATATCGCACCGTCATAATGAGGCGACTCAACAATCGGAATATTTGGTACATTGGTTGGAAGGATCTCCTACCTGGGTGACAGCCGATGCCTTTGACGATCCCAACGTCGTGCCTGCATATCACAAACGGATTCAAACGCGTGAGAGCCGACGACAACGACGCCTGGCACAAGGTTAGAGCAGCCTGGGTCGATGGTATGTTCTGGCCGAGGTTGCGTCCTTTCTGCGTGCATGGGTGATGACAACACACTCATATAACCGATAGTAGATGTTAGAGGGGTAATCTTCTTTTAATAAAAGCTGTCATATATAAAATAGACACCTGTATTCGAATAAAACCCTGCACAGATCACTATTAGAAGACACATTGCTTACATACATTACGATAGACAGACATGATACATATTCGACAGCAATGGAACATGGAAATGATATAAGTAATTTGATGCATCATACACTATAAGAAGACATCACACACACATAAACAAACAAGGGCATACACTAGTGTCATAACAATATACGTGCAACATCAATATAACAGACATAGAAACAAACAAATACACGACGCCAAACGTCGCTAAACATGAGCGGTGGTGGTGAGTGGCAAGTATATCTATATGCTTAGAGTACAGGCGAGCATCCTGTTGATTCTAGCTCAGTGGCGAGAAACCCTGAGGACACGGCGTATTGAACTTTGCGTAGGCACTTAGAAGTCGGTGAGCAACCGCAACCTCACTAGCGTGTTGCATGGCATCATCACAGTTGACTGAATAGACCGTATGGTTATTTAGATGCTGAGAGTACAGGCGAGCACCCTGTTGACTCTTACTCAGAGGTGAGCAACCCTGAGGACACGCCGCATTGAACTTTGCGCGAACACTTGAGGGTCGGTAGGAACCCGCAGCCTCCAGCGTGTTGCATAGTCGCCGTGAGTGGTGTTGAATCGGATAGCATTATTACGTACCAAACGATACCATGGGTAGCACTATTACGTAGACCGCGGAACATGTACAACCCCATTGGTGTGGCAGGCGGAACATGTAAGGCGCTGTGACGGAGTCACGGAAAGCGTGCCCATCTCAAGTATGCTCATGAGGACATCATACCACGCGCATCTCATACATAACACCTCAAGTCACTAATAATAAGAGCAGACCAGAGTAAGTAGGTTTAATGGTATACTACGATATGGTCAGGGACAACAAGGAGTTGCCACTGATAACCATTATTGGTAGGCATAACAAATAGGGGTGTCGCACGCGGTCAACCCTGTGATGATAGAATAAAGAGGATAGTACAACGTTATTAGAGTCATTATATAGCATAATGGTGACCGCCCGCACCATAGGCGGACGAGAGACGAACAATAATTGATATCATTCATAAACGTTATGCTTTTAGTCGCATGCGTTTATGTTTTTAGTCATTTGCGTTTATGTTTTTAGTCATATGCGTTTACGTATATAAACACAGAAAAAAACGGAGCCTAGAAATGGGCCTAATTGTTTTTAAATTTTTCAAAAAAAAGGGTTTTCACCAAGCATTTACGTTTTGCAATAAACTCTAACACTTGGAAACATACAATAACCAACATATAACACATAGTTAAACACTGATATCTCAGCAAATACACATGCTACGACACTCAGATTTTTACATATATTACAGGAGGTCATGTGTGTTATAGATACATGGCTTCCGCTACATAAGACACAACAGAGTTACACGTATGCGTACATGAAATGATGAGATCACATTCAATTGAATGCGATCTCATTTAATGAGAAGAACATAACAGTGTACGGATAAATTTAACGTGGGTGTTATTAGGATATAGATATGGGGCGATAATACATGATAAATAAAGGTAGAATAGTAGTTGACGAAGGACAAACATATATGACTCGACTATAGCCATTCAATGATCAATTGATCACTAAAACACATTAATATGAAATTACAAAGTATAGTCATCTAAATTTAAATTCAGTTAGGATATAATAGGTACGATATTAACGAAATATAGCGCTGTACAATATCATGGAAATATATTATACCATGGATACCAATTCCAAGGTATAACAACACTATACTTGGGATATGACGTCATAGAATCACACAAATTTCCTAAGAGGATTTTATTGAAGAACAGACCCGAGGACCGGACTGAATAGTGTAAGATTCGGTCTAATAAGGCGATACTAATGCCTTGGAATAAATAAGCGCGTAGGTAAATTCTAAGTATCGTGTAAATATCAAAGTAAATAAACGAAATGAGACTTTTAGTAAAGTTAGATATGCCTCGTGAAAACAGCAATACTCTGAGGGATTGTGAGGCTGAAACATTGCCTATATATAATCCTCTCAGTACTGTTTCCGCCGAAGGGATTTTATTTAGTGTTTCGTTGTCGCTCTATTAGAAACTATGGTATGTTTCATTGAGGCGAATCCGAGAGACTCATAAAATCCTATGTTTAGAAAAAGAAATAAAAAGAAATAAAACTACTCTTGATGCCCTTAGTTATTGTCTTGACCAATAACATGCCACTTATCAAGAATTACCGACTTAGCCTTCATCAGACTGGCACATCTGGTTGGCTGATTGGAGGATCAACTAGGTAACGTTAATAGTCCCTGGAAACCTATATTCGGTTGCGCCATCTCGCTACCGAAGTATTCAGATATAAATAAAGTTGGAAAGTAAATGAAGTTCTATTATCAGAACTAGACCAACTCTTTATGTTTGGTATTTTACTGAGGCCTTTCAATGGCCTCTTCCAAATATCTGATATGTAAAATGGAAAAGGCATTAACTAATAAAACCATTAAAACCCATTTTAGGAAACTTAAGTTCCTCGTGCTATTAAGAGTACATTTAGGAAACTTAAATTCCTCGTACTATTAAGAGTACGTTTATATTTTACGTACTGCTTAAAAGTACGTTTATAACATAGAGTCTAATGTGGAGGCCCGGCTTATTACACGGCTCCCACCCAGCTTTGAAACCCATGAGAAGCAAGTTGCTCACTCAAGCTGATTATGGGTCAAAAAGCGAGAAAGGAATAACGGGTGGAAACATTAAGTAGCATAACATATAGTTAATGTTTTTCAGGCGGAGAAGTTAAGCGTTCTCGGTTACCCTGTGAGTTTTGGGCTTAGGTCCAGTAGGTCCGTGGTGGTCGACTGGACGTTTCTTACGCTTCAGTGTCTTAAGCACATATGAAGGATGAGCATTAAAGCTCGGGATAAATGCTGTAGGCGGATAAGTTTTAACTTCCGTTCCTTCAGACGATGGAAACATGCTATCTTTTTCAGCTTGTGACTTATGCAGGTATTTACGCCATTTTCGATCAAAGGCTTTTAAATAGTCTTGATTATCGAAAGCATCTGAAGTCAACTCAGCTATTGTACCGTCTATATAGCGTGTACGATAGTATGTATAGCCTCCCTTATCCGTTCTCCATATACTGTCTTTAAATTCGGAACGATCAAGAGGGGCATTAGAGTCATGTCTTCTTGCGAGTATAATCTCTGCAGTCGGAATACAACTTGTGCCTATATTAAGCGCACCAGAACCATCGGGGTGTTCCCCTTTTAGTGCCTGCTACAGAGATTATATATGGACCTATCCATTTAGATGTTAATACAGTAGCATCGGAATTACGTTGACGGATGCTAACTCTGTCACCGACCTGATACTCTGCTATCTTCTTGGTAGTGTTCCAACGCTTTTGCCTTTTTAATAAGGCTATATTGCGTATTTTTCGCAAGCAAGGATATACAACGTTATAAATACGTTGTACCTTCTCTAACCATGGTAACTCATGATGATCAGGTTCGTCCTTTTTAAAGGGGGATTTGTAACTCACTATATCTGCCACGAAAAGAGTGAGCGGGTGTAGTTCCTGTAACCGGATCAGCACACTCGTTCATCTGTGTTTGTACCCACTTAAGGTGGTACGACCAATCATCTGCATCATCCGTTAATGCAGTACGCAAGAAGAACTTAAGTCTTCTATGGCGCGTTTCATTCGCGCCTTGCGTTTACGGCTTATATGGCACACCTCTCTTATGGCATATGCCTGATACGAGTACTAGCGATTCCATTACGTCATCGCAGAACTCACTACCGTTATCAGTGCACATAATACCCGGCCATCCGTGGTCAGCAAAGACTTGGCAACATAATTCTGCCACGGTCTGCGTATTCTTATCCTTTAATGGATAGAGCAAGTTAAACCGTGACGCCACATCAAAGAAGTGGCATACGTAATGGTCGCCTGTGTGCTCGGACGTGGGCAAGTCAACCAGATCAATGATGACCCTGCGCCATGGAATATCTTCAGTCACACTCTTAAGCGGTACGAACCCATAGCGCTTAATCTGATTGAGATCACAGTCTGTACATGACTGATATACTCTGTCAACTAAAGTTGCCAGCTTAGGGTGCGCGATCCCATTTCGCTTAGCATATTTAAGTGCTTCTACTACGTTCTGGTGCTTCAGCTTATGGTTTTGCGTCAGCTAAGCAATAATGTTTTTATCATTCTGCTCCTCCAGAATAAAGGTAGGGTGTTGAGAATCCACTTGCGTGGTCTCTAAGTCTGTAGTGTTTCCAGACTCCTGACCTTCTTTCGCATGAGTGTCATAAGCGCGCTCATGTGCGTTAGATACATCTGACTTATTAAGTAGTCGCATTATATGTGTATACGCTTCAGGATTGTCTTTCATTAATCCCTTTAAAAATAAGGGCTGAAAGACCTCGGGCTTGGACTTTATGTTATTAAACAGAGTCCTAGCTAGAGACTGACGCTTCTTAACAGTAGTGCCATTAGTAGATTGTATTTCTTGTGCACAGACTTCAAGTGCTGTGTTGCCTTTGAACTGCTTAACATTCAAATTAATAGAGAGTGGAATCTCTTATTCTTTGACCTTGTTAAGGAAGGTATCAGAAGGGGTCCATTTGGTTGTTCCAATGGGACCTATACGACATATTATAGTATGTCCCCAGGGCGTCTTCTGGAGGGCTCGGGTACCCTGATATAGGAAAGTATCTACTTCCCTATCTAAATATATTGGCTCGCATTGTATCATGCTTATTAATTTATTGAGCCATGGATCTTTACTCCGTAATGAGCAACACAACGTGACGGTAGCTTTATGTATATGAACATAATTTAATAGCTGGGCAATTAGCTGCCATGGTGGATTAGCCCACGCATTATGTTTGGAGAGGTCTATTTGAAAGGCGTCTCCCAAAGGATGATTTAAAGTCCTGTAATTCGATAGTTGTGCATTATGATGTGCAGCAAACATATCTATGGTACGTGGTCCAAATATCTTTTGAGCCAGTTCAACTCACCTGGGATTACATTTCCAGTCAGTGGCTAGTTTCTCACGTACGGATTTATTAAAGTCCGGTACGAAGCGTGATAACATATCCGGTAAAAGGTTATGTATTCCTGGCAGATGTTTTATATCAAAATGAAACTTTGATATTGTATCATGCCAGCGACTCAGTAATTGTGAGTCGGGTTTCATCTCTTTCATATATTGAAGAGATTTCTGATCACACACCAGCGTAAATGCTGTTCCGTATAAGTAATCTCGGAAGTGTGTTAGAGCTGCCACTATCGCTAATAGCTCTTGTTTAACAGTCGGATAATTCAACTGTGAAGCATTCATTGCTCGACTAAAGAATTGTATATATCTAGGTTTGTCATCTATAACCTGATATAATACTCCTCCTAAGGCTAAGTCGGAGGCGTCCGTTGCTATTTCAAACGGCACGCCATCGACTGGTCCTTGTACAACTAAGGCTTGTTGAATTGCGGGTTTGAGCGCTTTAAATGCGTCATCACACTCTTTAGTCCACAAGTATCCTAGTTTGCCTTTATGACATCTTAAGTGTTCAAAAAGGTTAAGGTAGTCAGCTAAGTGTGGTACTCCATCTGAAAAGAAGTTTACAAGCCCACTCATGCTGTTAACATCTCTTCCTGTAGTTGGTGTTTGCCAATCTAACAGGTGTGCT
>NW_014039909.1:0-1492 GCF_001186125.1 Sphaeroforma arctica JP610
GTATATGTAATATATGTATGTATATGTATGTATATATATATTGATGGTCATTCAAGTGTCTATTAACTTTTACAATTACGAATAATTGCTCGACCCACTCAACTCGCTTGGTGATAAGAGATTTTATCATACATCTGAGTTTTTATATATAATTTTTGACATCTGTTTATAGATTTGGTATTTTGTGCAAGTGTTGTGGGTACGTACAATGTTGTATGGGAATGACACGCTAGACACAATGTCCACTTGGGTGTTTTAGGGTTTTAGTGTTTAAGGTTTATGGTTTATGGGCTTGAGCAATCGGTGATTGAAGGTTAGAGTTTTCCTAAATTCCTAAAACCCTAAGCCCTAAAGCAATTGGAATATGTACACTTCTTAGTCAACACGCAACTGACGCGATGGCTGAGGCACTATTGTATGTATATAGACACAGAAAACACTATATATGATATATAGGTCAGTATGGTATGTACATAGATCACAATGTATGTATATAGAAACAGAATTGTATGTATATAGACATAGAAAACACTATGTATGATATATAGATCAGAGTTGTATGTATATTGACATATAATTGTATGTATGTAGGCACGGAGTTGTATGCATAAAAACACAGAAACACTATATATAGTATATAGATCGGAGTTGTATGTATATAGACATACCGTTGTCAGTATTTAGACACCGACATTCTCTCCAAAACAAAAAGCACCCGAAGAGGACGACGACAATATTCCTCACGTGGCCGTAATTGCATTGTTTAGTTCGAAATACATGGTAGCTTGTTGCATGCGTGTAAGTGTAAGTGTACGTGCAAGTGTGTGTACATAGCATGTTGCAACTCATTGATGAGTGCACAGTGCTAGTATATCAATTCGACCGGAGTAAATCCGGTAGTGACTGTGCAGTGTGTGTGTGTGGTTCTGCCTATATATACTACGAATTATTTACCGGTGTACACTCTGGTATATCTGATGACCTCGTATCAGTACATATGCCTTCTACTATATCAGTATATAAACTTTCTAATACATCAGAATATAGGCTTTCTAATAACTGTTTAATTTGCACTCTTCATTGTCTTATATGCACGTTGATTAGGGCTCTTCTCACCCCGCTACCTACACACATCTCATTTATTACTAGTTTAGAGTTGTTTTAATAAAACCATTATTCATGCTTTCGCGTATATGCCGTGTCTGGCTTCTTGTGTAGGTTTCAGCTACTTCATGTCGATTAGTTGTTTCTGGGCAAATGGACTGGACTAAGAAAACAATGATGAAAAGTGCTATAGAATCGGGCGCCACAAAGGTGTGTTCAGTGCACAGTATATGAATGTGAAAATCCCGTCTTTGATTGGAATGCTATAAGTGTACGATACGTTTTCGAAGAGTCAGGTTGTGATGTGTATTGTTAGTATAAGTTTATAAACACACACACACACACATATATATATATATAAAGATATATATATTTATATATATATATA
>NW_014039909.1:4387-44708 GCF_001186125.1 Sphaeroforma arctica JP610
TTATATATGTATATACATATATGCAAAATCTCTATGGCATCGTGTATGTACTGTAGAGCAAGAATACCTACGCGTGTTGGTACGAATTTAGGTCGACATGCAATTTGCCTGAGTATATTTCCTGGCGCATGTCACCATTCCTATCTAAAGGCAGAATCGAGTTTATATCCCGAAAAATGTGCGTCTGCATCTTCCAAGCCTATGCAAGTTCTGGTATATATCTAATAAGTATATTAGGTGTATCAGTCGGATGTATATTCCATTAAGAAATCGGCAACATCACACACGATCTTCTTCACTAACACCCACAACAGAGTATCAAAGAGGCACAGACGCAGTTACTAGAGCTGCTTATGCGCTTTGCTACACCTGGCACTACTAGCAAGAAGAATTCCTCCGCCGGCGAAGCTCCTGAGGGGCTTTTGAACCAGAACTGGGCGTGGTGAGTGTGATGTCCGAATTTAAGGCGTCACACAGTATGAGTGTTGTCCGCTATTTCTTATAATGTTTTGACCTTATCCTGTGCTGTCAAAGGCCTATATAGTACCAGTTGTAGTGGGTTTGTGCATGGTTCCATTAGTACTACTTCCGTATATATCACAAAGTTTCACTTCTAAATTCTTTATTCCGCATTGATTATCAGGTTATCGAGGAAGGTGAAAAAAGGAAAAGCATATCTACAGCGGGAGAAGTTGCCTCTCACTGTAGTGCTGCTGCTGCTCTTGTTGCTGGGGCTGTCTCTTATGGTGAACGTGGTGATGGTTCGGCAAATGCTTCTGAAAGATTACGAATTCGATAAACTACTCTTGGATACGCTCGTCAAGAATTAAAATTTTAATGACTAATTATCGCCCAACGGTGTATCAGTTTAGTCCTTATTAGTGCTGACACACAGTCAAACAGCCACTTAAGTAGCGATACTTTTGGTGAAACAGTGATACTTTAGCATGTGGGAAATCCTACGTATAGGGGTAGTACAAAGGTGCTTAATTGAAGGGAAGCATTCAGTTGGTACACATATGGCAAGCGGTCCTTTCACTTTTCACGATATCGCTTAGCTCAAACATTAAACACGCGCAACTGATTTCAGAATGTGCTTACGCGAGTGTGTGTACTCGTAGTAGAACACTTTGATGTACATAGGAAACTGTGCATGTGAAATTTACAAAAATATAGAATGCACGGTGACATTTTTTGGTTTGTTTGTTTTTTGCAGACTTGTGCACGCTAAATATGTGCAAGAATATATCATATATTGCATGATTTCATCTCCGGAAATTTATTTGGGTAATAAACCCTACGACCTGAACCTCGGTTTAACCTTAAAACTATGTAATTTGGGTAGTGTGTACTTTTGCTTAGGTGTTTTCAAGTAGACCAGCGCGAGTGTGATGTTGTAAATACCGGGGAAGTTGGAGAAGGTGGAGAGAGTAAAAATGGTTTGAGGTATCATTATAGTACTGCTCATTCGTTTTAAAAACTATATTCATATCTATGAAAAATGCTGTTGCCTGCATTAGATTTTGTGATATTTTTATATAGGTTTGCCAGGCTGTTGTAACGCTATGTCTTTCGCTGTAACGGCATTCGGTAGATCACTGTACACCAATCATATTGCTGCATAGCAATTCTCTCGCGTAACATGTACTAGGTTGACGCCACTGTATCACGATGGCAGGGTTGATGCCGATTGAGGCAATTTGGCACCGGTGTTTACATTAGCGCCTCGGTAAGAGGATGGTATCGTTGTCGAACTTATACCGAATTGAATACCCAACAATACAACTGTAGATTTTTCTATAGTTTCGAATGTATCCTTTTACGTATAGCCGCTGGGTCCTAATATTAGTGAAGCTCTACCTACGTTAACAACAATGCTCTGCACCAGAAACGGGCAGATATTGTTGTGACGTATGTTCTTTGCTGCTGCGTTGTAGGATCCTTGGTCCAGAGTAAGTGGTACAATTGTACACTTATTTCGGTAGCCCTGGACCAGGGCGTCTCGAATGATTCGAGCGAAACACACGCCAATTTGCGAACAATAGTTCAAACTCGCCCAGCAGATTTTATCAAATAAAATACGAAGCAACAACTGTGGGTCCTTTATTGCTCCGGGTAGAGAGTAGCCAAAACGACATTGCGTCACCCACTCAATCATACCAACTAAATATTATGTGAACAGGTGGTTCTCTTACTCCAATTATGCGAGAAACCATACCGAAGAGAGCATTTCTGTGTGCTGTGATCCCTAGAGCATACCAGTAGCAAAGCTGACTAGTTCTAAAGTATACTTTAGAATGTACCACACTATGAACGCTCAACATACCTCCAGAAACTAGCCGGTTATTCACTAGATCACCTTACTAGCTGAATCTTTCAAAAACAGAAAGAGGAGACAATACGCCAGTGTGGAATCACAGACCCGGCTAGCTTACTTTTGTGGAATCACAGACCCGGCTAGCTTACTTTTGTGGAATCACAGACCCGGCTAGCTTTGGAATCACAGACCCGGCTAGCTTTGGAATCACAGACCCGGCTAGCTTTGGAATCACAGACCCGGCTAGCTTTGGAGTCACAGACCCGGCTAGCTTTGGAATCACAGACCCGGCTAGCTTACTTTTGTGGAATCACAGACCCGGCTAGCTTACTTTATTCAATTCGGTTTAAAGGTTTCCCACACAAGTGTGATTCCTTCCTGGTGTATTTTCTTCTACAGCTTACGATAACAATAGAGTGCAACGCAGCTTGTGAATTTATGTTCAGCAATAAATCAGCGGGAATATACCACCAAAGTTGTCCAAATTCTCTGGCAACCATGTCACACTCTATGACAAAGGCATTTTAATGTTGTTTTAATGTTTTATTTAATTTTACAATTGATAATACGATCAAGTGGTGTAATTTTATTGTATCAAAATACCGTACTCTAGCGGAACGGTGAGATTGCGATATGGGCTACTTCCGCCACGGTGTTCAAGAATGTTTGGCGTTTGAATATTCAATACGTGCATTTCATTTTAAACTACTAGAAGCACCTTGTATATGTGCGACACTGCGAGCTGAGTGTCTGGATCGTTGACTCATGTCAAACAGAAACGACAGCTGTTTATACTCAACCTTGTGAGGAGAACGAATGAAAAAGGGAGTTGCAGAAGGGACGTGAAGATGTGAGGAAAACAGATGGGACGAAGTATCGTCTGTTCCTCCCTTTTGTACCTGTGCAGTAGAAAGGGTCGGGCGAGTATAGTGGCTGGAACTATGAGACGAGTATCACTGTCATTCCAGGACACCAGATTTCGTAACATAGAATGTTGTTGTACTTGTAGTCGCTGATACACTTCCTGGTGCGAGGTCCACATTGGAGAAGCTGTCCAGAACTGTCAGGACGATCTCCCGCACATAGGGCTATACTGAGCACTGATGATACTGTGAGTGGTCTCTACAGCAAAAGTACTGACGAAAAATCTTCCATGGAATGTATGTGCAGATAGAGCGTTGATCAGCTGTACCGGGATACCCGCGATCAGAAACTATAGCTCAAGGTCGGTCAAAAAAAAATTTATCAAAAACCTGAACACTGTATCGGTGTCGTAGCGATATCCAGGGAGCCGTCGGAAACAAGACTGGAGAACTCAGTAGTCCCAGAAAATGTTGTATAAATTCAGGGGCTTTTGGCAAATGAGAGGGCAAGAATCCAAATAGCTTGGCATTGAGAGGTCGACATGCGTGGCAAATACATTGTTGGTGCGATTATGCAGTTTATGCAACCCACTACTAGAGTGGCGTGTATTGTGGAGTTAGTCGTGTTGAATACGATATGAACAGCACTGAATTGAGGAGGTGCGTGAACCTAGCAGGAAGTAAGAGGTATTAAAACCTAACAACTGCGGAGACCCATCCCTCATAAATGAGGGCGCGATCATAAAGGGAAGCAGCACGCCCGTCCAGAATATATATATTTTTTTTTATGGCGTTTTGAGTTCACCCCAAATATCTGTATTTGTTGCCAGCGTGTTTGAAGTACTATTTTTTTCTGAGCCTGAGGTAACTTACTCACTTAACATGGCGGCACTGATACTGACAGTTTGACCGGTTTCATATAATATTGTCACATGAGATGTACCAAATAAGCGAGTAAGCTCACCACGAGTTGCAAGAGGTCCACAAAGCAAGCCAAGGGTAGGTGCAATGAGCGGAAATTTTTGTTTTATCATCGACATTAAATTAATCGTGATAGGTGAAATCCTTTGTGTCAATTAAGCTACCTGTGGGCTCTGATTAACTCATGTTTTACATAATAATTACTACGAGTTGCAAAGGTTTGCGTTAACCATGCTAAGGTTTGTGTATCAATTGAGTGCGAGTCTTGTATGTAAAGACTTGCCTCGTAAGCAGCCGCTTTTGGTATGCTTGTTTACTAAGTTATTGCCCTGAACTCCCTTACTTGCAGTACTTATTATAACCCCTGTTTGTTCACCTCATGTTTGAATCCATATCAAGTCAATACGACCAAGCGCACGAAACACAACTAGAAGCCATCCGCATATAGTAACGGCACACAGGCTGATGTATTGCAATCATCACAACACTGCTTACCTCCACATATACGCAAGTCTACTCTACATAGATGATATACCAGATATATCTTGTCATATCAAGGTCTCTAAAATGTGAGCAGTGCTCGAGGCATGATCTAAATAAAAATGAATACCTCTGAGTTTAAAACACCCTGCCTGCTCAAGATGTGTCTCTCGTATTGAACAGAATACCCAACGGGTAATAGTGTTAATAACAGGCGGTTCCAAGTGGGGATTTGTTGCAGGCGAATCCACCCCCCCCCTTTTTTTTTTGGGCTGAGCTCTTTTCACTTCGTACCCCGCATTTTTAGGGTTTAGGGTTTAGAGTTAGGGTTTTCCCACCCCGGAAACAGACTCAGTGGACATACGGGTGCATTTGAATAGTTCAAAATTCACTGTTTAAAGCAGTGCCGTCGTTATAACCTTGAAGAGGGGGAGCCTGTTTTGGCGCGTTACTTATTTTACCTGAATATGGGAACAAAGTTGTCAAGTCTAGTCCCAACTATAAAATAAGAGAAAAGCGGAAAGAGCCCCCCCCCCCTTTTTTTTGGATTTTATTCGCCTGAAACAAACATTCAGTTGGAACCGCCTAAATCTACTCTACCTATGCGATTTCTCGGTTATCTTGAATCATGTCATGTCCAAAAAGGCGGTGTTGGTCTCAAGGTGTGATCCATTATTTTCGAATAATAGTTCTATAGTATGGCCTACTCAAAATGTCTCTTGAATTGTATTCTCGAAATACCTACAGATTTAACCATATTTAAAAGAAGTCTCATCAATATATGATACATAAACAACAAGATTGAACATAAAGACATAATCGAGTCTATTCATTTCACTTCCATATTAAACATGAAGTAGCATATGTATAACGACGCACATGTCGCATTGAACGTCACACATTACCCCCTTAACCGTACTTTTGATTAGGACCACACGAGAGCAGTTTTTTAATATGCGAACAGTACTTTAATATGGTCCACACAAGTTGTACATCCTTAAACGTTTGCAAGGCTATAGCAAGTGAGAGCTTTACGCACCTATACCGCACGAAACACCCGCATGATTTGGATGAAGCAATTATCCATACTCCCAACTCTATTTTTGGCGCTTTCTGTTTATTGTTTACGATGGCTACTTGTCAGAATAGCCTGTATTGGAGCTGTTGCTGTTTTCCATTATGAACCGTCTTTTTCAATATATTGAAGGCCTATGCAGCAATTTATAATTTATAGAGCTGATACGTGATTGCACCACAGGCTTGAGTTGGCCTAGCTATGATTTACGTATCGAGCTGGCACTTTTATTTTCAGCTGAGCCCGGGTCCTCGAACATCCGCTGCTCTATGTGGGCGTTCTCTGTTTTAGTGACAGATTGTAGGGTTAAAGACCTCGTCCGCATTAAGTCGATCTTGTCAGTGCCGTGAGACGCTATTGAACGCCATCCGCGATACAAAATATGGAACAGAGGACGAGGCTGGTGTGTCCAAGCGCCCACATTATGGCGTAGATCCATACTGCACGCACGCACGTCAAGCCAACACCAGCGGTTGCTTGTAGGGCTCCTCATCTCCCGGACTCTATACAATGGCTTGGTGGCTTAACAAAGCGCACTATAACTCGAACTCGGAGCCATCCGAGTCATCGCCCTCTGACGAAGGGTCGCTCTGTGCATGGGGAGTGTGGGTGAGGAGATGAGAGTGTGTTGCTGCAGGGACCCACAGGACACACAACACGACACACAACACAGCTTCTGTAAATAACGGTGGTGGTGACTAATGCAACCGGGAATAGGGTTCGGCAAAGCATGACTGTCACAGGGAGGGTGTCACGTTCGCGATTCTCCTTCGCTACGTCGTACTCTGCCGCAAATGTGCTTGTACTCTCACATTACAAACACATAAGCAAATGCCTGCTCTTGCTAGGTATACGTATTCGTCGCGCATTAAACTGCAAGAGACATATGCCAGGTACACCACAACATATAAAAAATTAGAGACAAAAAACAAACCAACAAAAAGATTCAGTCCGAAGCGATGATACACAGCAGACACAGTAGAGACCCTTCACAGATATACACACGCAATGTGCGTGTTGTGAGGGGCTGCTAGCTGCATGTAAGTGGTTGTAAGTTAACATCCGTCATCATTTAAGATGTCTTGTATGCCATAGGAAGACTACACGCTTTGAACGCGTACTAACAATCGCTTCCACAAAAAGTGGTCTGCATCGTAACCATGAACTGTGGAATTGGTTCCAAGCTGGCAGGGGGCATGTGGCCAAGACAAACCATAAGTACAAAACGTTAAACAATACCCATCGGCGTAACAATAATGGATCCGTCTACGTACCCGCAGTGGTCTTAACACCTACCTCGTAATTATACTTCACTTTGGCAGCAGCCCGGCGAGATGTCGGAGCGCGTTTAACGGGTATTTCGAAATCTGTGATGTGAAAATAAGACATAGAACAATCGTTGGTCTCGAGCGCACCATAGCTGGCTAAGAATAGTACATCACATCTGGCTCAGTAAAGTACAAATACATGCACAACACCGTCCTTGACTCAGAATAGTACATATACACATGTGCAGCCAAACTTGCGGGCATGCTGCTCGCACAACCAGGTACCTTAATCATATACACCACCAACCACGTACACCAAGTGGTATGAAGATCACGTTCACCAACCTCTGCTTAGTTTTAATCCAAAACATGTTCAGCATTTCTCAACCCATCTCTCAGCCTAAAGATACATATCTATGTATATAAAAATACTCACAATACAAAAATACATATTTATGTATATATATATATATACTCGCAATTACAGATCTACGTATATATAAATACTCGAAATACAGATGCATGCAAGTACTTGTCACTCCTACCTAAGTTGTCATCGCTGTCGCTTAGTGCCGGGACTGTGGCCACAGCGGCCTTGGCAGCGGCTGTTTTAGCCTTAGCCTTGGCTTTGGGTGCAGCCTTTGCACGTGGCTTGGCAGGTGCCTTGGCTTTGGCTTTTGATTTAGGGATTGTATCACACTCAGCCTCCGAGTTCTGTGGATATGCACAAGGGTTTTGAGTTTCGAGGGTTTAGAGGTTTAGGTATAGTTCTGAGGATATGTACAAGGCGGCGGATGATGAGTGGGAAGACGGATCGAGTTCATACAGATGGAAGATGTGCTAATACGCTGGTAGTCTGTGTGATCCCAATTGTACTGTGTTGTACGGTATCGACAGAAGTCACCAGCAACGTTTATTGTGGCGACAAACGGATATAGCGTGCAGTGCATGCAATTTGCGACACGTGAGAAATGATTGTTACCACCACTCGACGCGTCGCTTACTAATCATACACATGCATGTCCCAGTCATCTGTTCGTGTCCGCTACAATTTGCAACATGTTGGGGCTATGTGGACGTACCTCATCCGAATCCTCGCTGTACGTGCGCACCGTCTTCTTCTTCTCCACCGTGCGCGGCACATCGCGTTCCGACGGTCTGTAGAGAACGGGTTGCGTTTTAAGGTTTAGGGTTGTATGGTTGTGTAGAACGGGTTGAGTTTCAGTTGCGTTTTGGAGGGGTGGGACTATGAGTGTATATGGTTGACGGCGCACATAGTATCAGTATTGCAGGGGTCTGTTGAGTGTGTTCACACTCACGGCTGTGCGTGTTAGTATTGTGTACACAGAAGTAGCTTTCGAGCATGGTGTAACGAGTTCTGCGGTCCCCAAACCATCGTGTATGTTTAGCTGAAGGCGGTACGAGGTTACAAGGACCAACACTTGCAATTACATATGAATTGCAAGTGTAGTACAGCAAAGCGCGACACAGATATGCAGCACCGTAGCGTAGGTGCCATTCGCATCGCTTGATGTTATCAAAGATCTGATACCCCTACACAGGGACTCACCAACCCATTCACAGAAACAGAGCGCACTTATATAGAGACTGCTATGCACGTTGGTCAACAGGGCGAATACAATATGTGAGAAGAATCAACCGTCACTAGACTCGCCCGGGTTAGGCTTGGTGGTCCTTGTTTGAGCACAAACACAGTGCAGGTGGCATGGATCGTCCCATCACAGCTAGCCGTAATAATCAACAACACAGGACCGGTCGATGCAATGAAGACGGCAACAGATAGAGGCACACATTGACAGCTCTATGAATGCACTCTATCTAAAGGACCTGTGCACACGGTACATAGTCTGCTGCGCTGAGTATGAACGTGGAGTGTCTACAGAGGCTTTAGGGTTTATACCCTAAACCCTAGAACCTTAAAACCCTACACCACGTACCGTTTTCCAGGTTTGCCAACCGACAAGCGTTTCACAGAGTCTGCCAGATCAGTGACGCCGTGTTCGTCTTCGTCCAGGTCTAAATCTTCGTCGCTGATGACAGTTTGGTATTTCTGTACAACATTACATAGCAACACACGCCGAGGTATCATCAGATATGAGCGACTGGTTGGGGGATTATCCGTACTAGCATGCACGGTAGAGTGTGGCTGCACTAACAGTATTGGGCCAACCAGACTTGATACATGGTGTTGTGTTGGGGTTATGAAGTATGGGTGTAAGATAAAACAATGGCGGCTATGCAGTAGGGAGGTGCATGTGTTGGGGTTAGGAAGTATGGGTGTATGATTAAACAATGGCGGCTATGTTGTAGGGGGGTGTATATGCTGCGAGTGTCATACTGAAGGCAGGCTATTCTTTAGGAATGGAATTGCCGTGGCCCTTGCGTGATCCGTAAATACGATACCGTGGGAGACGACGGGAAGCATCCGTACTACTTGCAACCGCTTGAAACGGTACGATAGAGTAACTAGAAATGATCAGCAACTGCAACTAAGGAACATTAAAGTACAACCCTGGCACAGGATAGAAAGGGAAACTGTGGTACTAACTATGGTACTGGAGATACGGGTAAGGAGTGCGCCAAACCAATTCCGGTGGACACACGAGGGCACGAAAGCGCATCGCCGTGGTCATCATAAAGTGGAATCGTGTAGTGTGTTGAGTAGAAGCCTCTCATACATTAACTACATCACATTCCAGTGGTTGAAGTGGGTGGAGTGAGTGGTGTGTGTAGGTATACTGAGTTGTCACAGTGGTGCCAATCAACCAATACGAGTAGTCTTGGTAGGCTAAAGGACCTGTTCGAGGCGCCGTCGCTTTCTGGTGAATTTGATCACGGGCTGGCTGGCTGGCTGGCTTGCCCTGGTATAAACTCTTGGGCCGGAGCAGTGACTATGGGTTAGCAAGGCCATACAACCGTAGGACACAGGTACAGGCACACACGTCTACCTGGCACACGCGGGATGTCAGTACCAACAGCCAACACTGAGACGATGGGTAACAAACTACAGTACCGTGCATGTGACGAGGCTATTAAAACTGACTCGTGTCTCTCTACTACACAGGAGATACGGCAACGTTTACGCTCTGTACGAGTGGCTAGAACACCGCACAGCCGCAGCACATCGCAGAGCACAAGCCATGCAGTAGATAATATAATCTTTGAATTACCATTTTAACTCTTATTAGCGGTGTAGAGTTTAGGGTTTTAGGTAGATTCCCCGAGGCTGCACAGGAGAGTCACGGGGCTCGCTATACGGTGCGTATATACCTGCGTTGTAGGTACGCGTCTGTTCACAGATGTGAAGTCCCACTGACAGCCACAGGCACGCTGGCTATCGCATACAAGCAAACACCTAGTGCTACAACAAACAAGGAAACACCTAGTGCTACAACAAGCAAGGAAATACTTAGTGCTACAACAAACAAGGACGTGGAATACATACACCACACATGATCACACAGCACATCCCCAATTGCGTATGTGCGCAGTGCCTTTGTTGGCAGTTGATCATCAGGGCACTTGTGAGTAGATATGGCGAGTCAGTCCGTTGTACCGAGGTATCGGATTTTGGGTTGTGCACACGCATGTGTGTGTATATGTCACACTCACACATAGGCACAAAGACACAGACATCCAGCCATGCCACACTCAACACAGTCAGCCTCACACAGTCAACACCCCGCACTCACTGCACTCGCCCGCACCTTCGTGACGGGCGTCTTGTTCTGCCGTTGCCTGGGTGCAGGCTCTTTCTTTGGGGCTTTGGTCATGGCCAGGCGCTGTGATAAGCTGAGCATGACCCCACCGTCGCTGTCTGAGTCGCTGTTGCTGTCGGGTACAATGGTGGACCTTGGTTTGGTCTTCCTGGCCGTGGGGCGTTTGGGCTTAATCGCCTGCAATCGGATGGGCGAGGATAAGGGATAGAGATTGCAATAGGAGAAGGAATAGAGAGCAAATGGGATTGATGGACGGAGAAGGGAAGGAAAGAATACATATATCAGAGCAAGGGAGGGCAGGCGTGGTCATGCATAGTGCGTGGTGTGTTATGCCCTCATTCTCTTTTTTTTTCTCGCAATAGTCTTGGTACACATAAGGTGAGCCGCAAGTTAACGGAACATAAAATGAGACACCTCGAAAAATCGATTGGAGTTGCTGACGGACCGAAACTCAATAACGAAAACGGGTCAAAAGGGAAAGGTAAGCACGGATGTGCAGGCAAGCGATGGCAGCCCACCAGCCGGTTGGCGCCACTTACCGATGCCTGGGGCTGGTCATCCTCTAAAGTGGCTTTGGTTTGTTCTGATTTTATGACTTTCTGTGTTTAGTAAGAGGGGGTGGTGGTGTATGCGTGTGTGGGGAAAAAAAGGGGAAGGTGATTTAAAATATTTTGGCGTATGTGTAAACAACGAGCACTACTTGGTATTTTTTTTCCGTCCCAAAAGGCTGCGGGAGAAGACCAAAAGGCCCCGGTCAACTCAGCGATGATGTGCTGGCAGCATACACATAATACGGGCAAGCTCACACTTCTGTTGCGAGGATATTTACTTGAGAGACGCATACTTTCGCACATGCAATTGTACATACATGCAAATATATCAAACAAACCTTGTACTTACATTCAAATACCTTGATTGCATATACGAGATATCTAATTTATAATATAAGCCTTGTACTTACATTCAGACACCTTGATTGCATATGTGAGATATCTAAGTTATAATATAAGCCTTGTACTTGCATTCAGACACCTTGATTACATATACGAGATATCTAAGTTATCATATAACCCGTGTACTTACATTCAGACACCTTGATTGCATATACGAGATATCTAAGTTATAATATAAGCCTTGTACTTACATTCAGACACCTTGATTACATATACGAGATATCTAAGTTATCATAAAAGCCTTATACTTACATTCAGACACCTTGATTGCATATGTGAGATATCTGAGTTCAAATACCTTCATACGTATCATATAAGTATACTTGTACACATATTGGACGCAAAACCCTAATACCCTACAAGTACACTTGTACACAAATTTGACGCATACGAGATAGCCGTCACACCTTTGGGACAGCCATTTTCCTGGCGGCGGGTTTGCTCGGTTGCCAGTCGTCTTCTTCTTTGGGTGTGATCTGGTACAAAGAAGGCCACATGCACATCAGCTACAATTCAGAAGGGCTGCACTGTGGCTGTAGCATGTGATCAGGGGCAAATGAAGCACACAGACAGAAGGGCTGCACTGTGACTGTGGTTGAGCGTAGCATGGTCATACGACAGACCCACTCTCCCACTACCAGCATGAACAAAACATGGGCGATGAGGTGCGTATGGGGCCTTCTACAACACATGCATGCAGAAAGGTACCACTCTGCACTCAGAGAGGTCTCTTCCAACTGTAAGAAAAATCAACTCTCCATCCCATAAACCACCGCCACATCCACACCGCCCCATGAACCACCACTCTAATAACCACCGCCACATCCACACCATAAACCACCACTCCAATAACCACCGCCACCCACCGTCTTCTTCTTGGGCGCGCGTTTCTTGGGCTGCTTCTTGAGCTTGGTGACCTGTCCGGCGTCCTTCTCGGCCTGTGCCTTGACCACCTCAGCGTACCTGTCCATCTCCTCCTCAAGTGCACCCAGGTCCTCTACCCACAGATCCCGCGCGTTCTTGCTCAGCAGTATACCCAGTTCAGTCTCCTTAGCCTCACGCTCCTTCTCCAGCGCATTGATCTTCTCCTGCGTCAGAGACCATAGCGCCATGCCCAGCAAGTAATCGTAGCCGTCACTTGCGGCGCTGGTGTCTGGGCCATCCTCTGTCTCGACTGAGTCTTCGCTGGGTTCGGAGTCTTTGGTCTGCCGTCGCGTGGAGGGTGAGAGTGTGAGTAGAGGGAGAGTATGTGAGCATGCGGACAATTACCATTCCGCATTAGCTTACGGTGTTGTATATACTTCACCACAACTATACACAGGATTGTGTTGTTTGATTATGCGAGCGAGCGAGTAAGTGAGAGAGATAGAGAATTTTTTGAAACGTATGGATTGTGCGACTCTTGTCTTTGGAAGCAGAGCCCGAGAACAGAGACAAGAGTTGTTAGTGTGATAGAATGGAGTGCGCTTGTGAAGTACTTACATTTATTGACTATATCTACATTTATGGACTATATATTTACATTTATGGGCTATATCTACATTTATTGACTATATATATACATACATACATACATACATACATACATAATATATATATTCAGCCCAGTCTACAAAGCATTAAGCACACTTTAACGGCATAAATATCAGCCGGATCTACTCATATGTACCCATACACGCACGGGTGTGCTATCAAGTGTGAGTTCATACACTTACATATACGCACGGGTGTGTTATCACGTGTCAGATAGTACTGCCGTTGCTTCCCACGTGTGAGAGAGTAGTGCTATTTTACGTGTGAAATGGCATGCACTGACCTTCTTGGAGAATTGCTTGTAGCCCTTGTCCATGAGATCGGCCAGGATGTCTTTCTTGCGCACGTTGTTGACCTTCACATCGCCAGAGATCACCGCACGAATAAACCGCACTTTGTTGTCCAGTTTGTCGAAGTCGTCAGTCAACATGTCTGCTAGGTAGGCCTTTCGCTTGTGGTAGTAGTTCAGCCGAAGGTCGTAGAAGTCTTTCAGGATCTGTGGCGTAGATAGTGGGTAGGGATAGTGGATAGGGATAGTGGATAGGTGGGGATAGGGAGGTATCGGGGTACAACCGCCACACACACAGGCAGCGAGTGACTCACCTCCAGCGGCGTGGCGTACTTCTTAATCCCGCCGCGCTCGTCAAACAGCACCATGTTGGAGGTTCCCACAGTGGACAGCAGCTTAAACTTCTTCAGCAGCCCTCCCGTGTCCTTCTCAGCCGCCGCCAGCACTTGCGCATCCATGGTCACCACAAAGTGCACGGTGGAGTCTGTGTGGTATTCCGTGTAGTCCCGCACAAAGGCCGGGTTCTTGTCGGTGCCCTGCACACAGGTCTCCAGCCATTCCTTATACGGCTGTGTCCATGTGCGCACGGGCAGCTCGGTGATCTCTACGGTTGTCTCACTCGTCTACAGACACGCGGGAAGCAGAGGCATGCGCAAGTGGGTGTGGGTGAGCACATAAACCAAAACAACGGCAATATAAACCAAAGCAACGGCATTATAAACCAAAACAACGGCAATATAAACCAAAACAGCGGCATTATAAACCATTTGAAAGGCGCGGGGATGTGCCAATTAGAACACAAATGTGTGCAGTAGAGCGACACCGTGAAGCTTACGCGAGTGGGTTCTCCCAAATCAACACGATGAACAGTGAGACTACAACCCACCAACAAACCAAACTATCACTATGAGGGTAAACACATTGACATGTTAAAATACTATTATTGTAGTCAATGAGATTACAATCCACCAACAAACCAAACTATCACTATGAGAGTAAACACGATAACATGTTAACATACTATTGTAGTCCACAATACGAACCGCCACGCATTACCGTCACGAACTTAACACTGGACACAGGCCCACACAACTGCACAATGCCCTGACGAGCAGTGTCCATCTAACTTGCCCTCTTGCGTTCACAGTACAAGCCATCAAGTCATCAATACACACACACACATATATATATATATTGTCCTATATACCGGCGTACGAAACTAAAAACAGCCCTGATGTACACATATTCGGTTACCTTCTCGATTTTGCCGTGTACTGAGAACTTGGTGTTTTTGGGGTCTTGCGGCAGTACGTCTCCCACAAAGCCCTGCCACCACGGGTCCATTTGCGTCGGCTCTACACCATCCAACATGCGCCGGATGTTGGCGATGATGTCTCGTGGATTGTGATTGGGGATGCTAAAAATAGAATAAGGCGTAGCAGGGTATGAAATCATGGCGAATGACAATTGAAGGATGTTGGCGATGATGTCTCGTGGATTGAGATTGGGAATGCTAACAATAGAACAAGCATACGTGTTCTATGGCTATATATGGTATACCTTGTACTCCAACCCGTGCCAATGCCGTCACTGCCATTGACTAAGACCATTGGAATCACAGGCACATAGAACTCAGGCTCAATCGTCAGTCCATCGTCATCCAGGTACTTCATCAGCGCATCGTCCTGAGGGGATTCAAGCGCACGCATGTGTTTAGTAGCAAGACTTATGTAGTTTCTGTGTATTAAGATATATGTGTATTATGTAGTATGTGTATTAAGGTTTATGTAGTATATGTGTACTAAGGTTTATGTAGTATATGTGTATTAAGGTTTATGTAGTATATGTGTATCAAGGTTTATGTAGTAAATGTGTATTAAGGATTTTGTAGTATATGTGTACTAAGGTTTATGTAGTATATGTGTATGCGAATAAACATGTACTACCAATATACCTACATGTCCGATTGGTTAACAGCTGCCGTGAAACTGATCGGCCAGCAGTAGATAGTATTCAATTTCAGAAAATAATTCTAATACGACAATTCACAGCGGTCCACTGCCCATGTCGCACAAGTCAGCGAATTGGCTCGACGCGCCAGTCTCATTTATGGGATTTAGGGTTTAGGGTTTTAGCCTGTACCTGACTTGACTTGGTAGAGCTGCCGTGCACGAGGAATGGTTAACGGAATATCGTTCGACATCTGCTGTGTACACCACACGGTGTAGTGACAATGCACATCTAATACATCACATCACATGACGCTACAAGGTCAACACGACCCATTCAACTGGCATGTACACGAACAACTGCAACCCACTGACCTGCACATGGAAGACCTTTCTGGCCAGAGGACTGAGTTTGGTGAACACATAACGTGGCGATGCCGCGTCTTTGCCTCCCTGCAACCGTGTACCGAATTGTCCTGCAGGCACAAGCAATCCCATGTTGTTGCTGCCCACAAAGTCCTTGGCAACGGAGTAGTGGATAAGAATAGATAAGAATTAATAGGAATAGATAAGAATCAATAAGAATATACAAGAAAGATAAGAATCCATAAGAATTAGTAAGAATAGAAAAGAATTAATAAGAACAAGTAAGGATTAATAAGAAAGATAAGAATTAATAAGAATAGATACGTTTAGGGGTTTATGGATGTGGGATGGTGAAGGTGCGGCTCATTGTCCCGTGGTGATCGGCCGAGTGGTTGGATATGACGACGGCTCAGCACACACTCGTAACTGACCACTTAGACATACGACAAGGTAGACTGACGGCCATTCCACCATGCAATACCAGACACAGCCCACTCAAAACACAACCGCACGCTTGCACACACACACACAAGAGAGACACACCTGCGCCAGGTTGATGATGGTGGACGTGAGACTCATCTCGCCGTGGTGGTAGGCCGAGTGTTCAGACACATAGCCCGCCAGTTGCGCCACTTTGATCTCCTCTTTGAGTTTGCGCTTGAAGCAACTGAACATGATCTTGCGCTGCCCAGGCTTTAAGCCGTCGACCACACTCGGGATAGACCGCGCATTGTCAGCTGAGGGGTAGTAGGGCGGGTTTAGGGTTCAGGGGTTAATAGGGGACTGTCGTTGGTGTAAGAATGTGTTATTGTTTTATGTGTATGTGCCAGTAGCTGCCAATAGCCTAGCCACTTCTACATACTCGCGAACACCTGTGTAACCGAACAACTCGTTAGGAACAGACGGTCTGCTGGTCGAATACACACTCCGAGCGTAAATGGCGTAAATGGGGGATTGTAACATCCACATGGAGAACACGATCAAACCCTCCGATACATACGAGCCCAAATTTAGATGATAACCCTAAAACCACCTATAAAGCATATTGACATACTCATGTGAAGAGCAAAAATGAAGACTATACAAACATACTCATGTAGAACAAAAGTAATCGCTTCAACACATACATAAGAGCCCAAATAGAGGAGATATGAACATAATAAGATTCTTTCTACAATACATACACACAGCATGGATAGAGGTGATATGAACCTACATTACAAACACACAGCATGAATAGAGGTTTTGATAACCTACCCATAGAGAACAAGATCAATTCCTTATCGATGAAGTCGGCGTATCGGATTGTTTCCTGAGTCTGGTCAATGAATGTGCCCGGGCGATGGCGCATGAGCCAATCTTTGCGATCGTCCGTTTGTTTCTTCGAGAATGCCAGTTGAATCTGAAGCACAAGTATGGAGTGTTATGTAAAATTGATAGTAATGCTTGTTTGTTGAAGAATGTCAGTTGAGTCTATCTGACAAGTATGGAGTGCGATGTATAACTGATATTAACGTTTGTTTGTTGGAGAACGCCAGTTAAATCTATACCACACGTATGGAGTGCTATGTATAGTTCATATTAATGTTTGTTCGTTGGAGATGGAGAATGTCAGTTGAATCTATACCACACGTATGGAGTGTGATGTATAGTTCATATTAATGTGTGGTTCGTCGTGTTTGTATAGTGAGGCGCAATTCGCGAGTGCATGATCCACATCTGCTCACAGGCACGCTGTTCGTTTGAAGATCGTGGGGTTGTACATGTGCATGGATCAGAATAGCACGCAGATTCCCCGCTTTCCCAATGCTTTAGTAGTGTAATCGAGTACGAAACGATGTAGCGTCTAATACACATAACAGGCAAGACATTTTTGTTGAGATGCTTTCACATACAAGCTGGCAGTCCCTTGTCACCTCTTCTACATTAAACCCTAAAATCCTAATAACCTTACTATAATAATTTCTGCACACATGGCGCCAAGCTCTTCTCATCCCATTTATACAACTCCAGTTTGACCCTAAAACCCTAAACCCATCTGCCCATATCATTCATCTGATGCAGTTTCACACACCTTCTGGTCATCCAGGTTGTCGAGCCATTCGAAGGCAATGTTGTGCCGTTCCATATCCGCAAAGTACTGCTTGGCCTCGGCCGGAGTGCTCGTACCTAAACCCTTATAGTACTTGATCTTCCAACCTATCCCACAAGAGGATCCACCGACACATTAGAGTGTTAGTGCGGTGTACATACGATTATTTCGGGGTAGCAATGGGGGTTGAAACCTTAAACCCTAAACAAATACGTTGGCGGTAGTTCCGAGTACTATTTCGGAGTGGCTGAGAACGGAGCGATATTTCGCCGCCGATGGCTATACAGATGACTTAGATGGGGGTGCGTTGGAGAGGAGGTTTGAGATGTTTAATTTAATGTGTGCATACTCTAAAAGCAGATGTAGCTGACACACAAGCTATAGAATGCAGACGAGGTATAGAAAACACATATATTATAGAATATACAAGTGTTATAGATAACATATCAGCTGTAGGAACAACATAAAATATAGAATATACAAGTGTTATAGATAACATAAGCTGTAGAAACAACATAAATTATAGAATATACAAGTGTTATAGATAACATATCAGCTGTAGAAACAACATAAATTATAGAATACATATGGGTTATTGTTAACATATCAGCCGTAGAAACAACATAAATTATAGAATATACAAGTGTTATAGATAACATATCAGCTGTAGAAACAACATAAATTATAGAATACATATGGGTTATTGTTAACATATCAGCCGTAGAAACAACATAAATTATAGAATACATAAGGGTTATAGATAACATACCGGCTGTAGAAACAACATAAATAATAGAATATACATGTGTTATAGATAACATATAAGCTGTAGAAACAACATAAATAATAGAATATACACGTGTTATAGATAACATATAAGTATACGCATGCATGCATGTGTATGTATAAGGGTATATGCATGTCATTTGCACACATCAAAACCATGCACAATTGCATAGTCTACTACATAGATATATCTCTACACTCATATGTCGTGCACACCTTTGCCGGAATCTCCAGTGGCTTCCTTCCAGGCAGTGTATTCTGGCATGGTGTAGAAGGACTCAGTCTTGACACCCTTAGTCACCTTCACAATGGGCGTTATAAACTCAACCAGAAATCCCGGAACCTGTGAACAGGAGAACATACACGAGTAGTGTAAGTCCGGATGGGGCTTAAGAGGTATAATAGGGGTTTAGAGCATACATCCACACACACGGATGATTATATAACACTTTCACATAGCTATGTCCCTGCACCACACACACAAGCATACATCAACACATACGGATATGTTCACGTTCTATATACACACACACACAGTCACTGCCGCACCTTCAGCAGCGACGGCCAGAAATGGTGGACAAAGTTTATGAGTAATCCCTTGATGTGCGATCCATCGTGGTCCTGATCGGTCATGATCATCAGCGATCCATATCGCAGAGAAGCCGTACTCTCGTACTTTTGGCCGTATTTGAGCCCCATGATGTTCACGATACTGGGTGCCGGCACGAGAGATAAGAGCGAGGATGAGTGTGTGGTTATGGCTCTATATAGAATAGAAGAGCAGACAACAACATACAGTGCACGAGAGGTAAGAGCGAGGATGAGTGTGTGGTTATGGCTCTATACAGAATAGGAGAACAGACAACAGCATACAGTGCACGAGAGGTAAGAGCGAGGATGAGTGTGTGGTTATGGCTCTATACAGAATAGAAGAACAGACAACAACATACAGTGCACGAGAGGTAAGAGCGAGGATGAGTGTGTGCTTATGGCTCTATACAGAATAGGAGAACAGACAACAACATACAGTGCACGAGAGGTAAGAGCGAGGATGAGTGTGTGGTTGTGGCTCTATACAGAATAGGAGAACAGACAACAACATACAGTTGCAACCACAAAAACCCAACAACCACGCGCTCAATCTCCCCCTCCCACAGCTGGCATGTCCGGAGATTAGAGCTGAGAACAATGATGATGTGGTTCACGCAGATAGTAGAAGTGATACGGGCAAGAGTGGGAGCCCAATTACACCAGGAGGATCAGACTAGGCATGGACAAACTAAATAATACTATATATACGTATGTTATATATTTGATACTGTACTAGATATATACTTGCATTTCCACATGTAGTTGAAGTGGCGAATCGAACCGAAGGAGAAAAGTGTTTTTAACCTAAGAGATGGCGAGCTGGGTGGTGCCTGACATCATCTGTACACACTTACGCGATCAGCTCTTATATACGTTACATCGAGAATATACAAAAACAACCGACTAGCTTCTATATACGTCATATCGAGAAAATACAACAGACAACCGTATGGAATTGCCTGATCATACCAACCACCCACAACTTGGCATATGAATTGGTCACCCAGATGGCAAGACAAACAGACTAACAGGCGGATAAGAACGAGAGAGATACCTCTGCACTTCGGCGTTATCCATGATCTGTTTCATGGAGGCTTCGCGCACATTCAGTAGTTTTCCTCGCAGGGGGAACACGCCATAGTAGTCTCTTCCCACTACACTCAGGCCACTGTGTGCAGTACAAAACGTCGTAGAAGGGATCAATTGGTATCATGTATTTACGTACATATACATCGAAAACGTACGTATACGGGTACACACACACACACATATATATAATATATATATACATATTATATATATATAATATATGTTATGCGTGATAAGGTCATGATACTGTTCAACGAAGATATGCATATTACACATAAAATATGTGTTATTTATGAGCTGTTTGAGAGATCAGAACTCTATTATGTGGTTGAGGTTTGAAGAGTTTGCGATATCATCCGTACGAAAAGATTGGGTACAAGTATCCGACAGAACTTAAACAAAGATAAGAAATTTTAAACGCGGATGGTAAATTTTTCAGTAGAACATTTGCAAATAAGGGTTTAGGGTTTTAGTAACCCTAAATCCTAAATTAAGGGTTTTAGGTGGTACAGTAGGTATAATATGTTGGTACGATACTGTGATCACGAGATGCATGTATCTAAACGATTTCACATCGACAAACACAAATTTTTATTATACACATTTGCAACAACACACCTCACCGATAGGAAGAAAAACTTACGTTTCTCTCCCTCCAAGTAAATTAACCGCACAGACAGAAAATCGATCTAAATACACTAAACAAATCATATATACATACATACACACGAACACATAAACAGACACACACATACATATAATATATACATATATTATGTGTGTTTGTGTGTGTGCGTTTAAAAAAAAATGTATGTATATATACACCCCTTACCTCACGGCCAGTGCTTTGGCTGAGTCACCCTCAGTCAGAATGAGGGTCGCCTTTGCGCTCTGGCGAGTACCAGCCATGTTGGCATCATCCAGTTTGGGCACGCCCGTCAGACGCGATCTCTAAAGTTTAAATATTTATTAGGGGCTGGAGGCTTTAGTTTTGAACCAATGGGTTTGAGGCGTTGGTTTTGAACCAATCGAACGTGCGAGAACAGTGGGGAGGACAGTGATGTTCGCAACTACACGAAGCAGAGGTTACAAAGTCACAGCTCAGAGAATAAAAAAAACGGTTTATAGAGCGGGGATTGGCCGTACACAAGACGTAGACAGCTTTTATCTCACACATATCCATCAAAAGATACAGTAAACTGACAGCGTACAGAGAAACGAATCACTCCGATAGGCCGTACACAAGACGTAGACAACTCTTATCTCTCTCATATCCATTAAAAGCTACAGCAAACTGCCAGCATACAGAGAAATGAATCACTGCCATTGGCTGTGCTCAATGGGCGACACCACTACAGATGCCCTACATCCCTTCACGAGCGCACAATTCATACAAGACATAAGCCATATAAGCCATATAATTCATATCAGGCATATAATTCATATCAGCCATATAATTCATATCAGCCATATAATTATTATAAGCCATATAATTCAAATAAGCCATATAGTGTCAGTATGATTTATCAATAAGATCATACCACGCCTAAACGCACGCGACCACCTACAGCTTCACAATCATTGGAGGTACTCTGCGGCACACCTCATACTAGTCTCTACAGGAGTTCACTCGCATATCTATCTAAGCTTCACATGTCAATATAAAATCATTACCAGCGGGTCTACGATATACAAATCAGGGAGTAAGCGATTCTCATATCCCTGTATTACCTTATTGTGATGGAGGGATTGAATTAGATACCTTGGCACCGGAGCAGGATTTGGCCATGGCAGACTCTTGCTTGAACTTAGCCCACGACAGAATCTTCTCCACCACACCCGTGCTCAGCACATTCTTCACAAACTGTGATGGTAGGACCAAGCATTAGTTTTGGTGAAATGTATCTAATTACACACACACATATATATATAATATATATATATATATATACTACATTTGTACACATGTCGATGTCTATGTACAACAAAATCCCTTCGGCGACATCCATGCTCAGCACTTTCTTCACAAACTGAGGTGGCAGGACCAATTGAATAGCTGTGGCGGAATGCATGTAATGACATAAAGAGAAGTACAAAAATACATATCGATGTTGATAAAAATCTATACACATTGATATATGTTTTATATATGCAACACAGTTCATGCACCAGGCAGCACATTGTTCACAAAAAGTCGAGCATACATACAAAAGCACGAGCGTCTCAAGATACTGACGTCTCGATTGAATACAACAAGCCCCATCGACCCAATGCCAGGGTTTAGGGGATAAATAAACCCTACGCCGCAGAGACGCTACGGTACTCTCACTCATATATGCAGCTGGTCTGGCAGCCGCAAACCCACCACGGACCATATACTGCCAGCGGCATTTGAACATCTATCGATAGGATTGGATGATATCGAATAGCCTTTATTCAAGGCCAACATAAATTGATATGATTGGGAAATACTGAATGGTCTTTTTATATAAACCCAACATAAATTGATATGATTGGATGATATCGTATAGTCTTCGTATTTAAGAACATAAATTGATATGATTGGATGGTACTGAATAGTCTTCTTATTTAAGGCCAACATAAATTGATATGATTGGATGGCACTGAATAGTCGTCTTATTTAAGACCAACACAAGTCGATACGATTGGATAATATCCAGACTCTTACTTATTTAATGCCAACATAAATTGTGTGATTCACACCTCTACAACCGTCTTATCCTAACGCCAATCGCAAAATGGACTACAATTCACCTTATCACTCAGTGTACATTCAGAGTCAACCATAGCATTCTCATTGACCATGCATGTGTACAGTCCTATCATACACCCATTCACTGCGTATGACCTATCACTCACCTTGTCACTGAGTGTGCACTCTGAGCCAAACATGCTCTTGCGCAGCGTCATGTTCTCTTTCGTTTGTGAGTCAAAGCTGGGGTTCTCAATCAGCGCATTCACAAACACCCACAGATGGTTTTTGATCTGGAAGGGCTTCACCGGGGCAGCCTTGTTCTTCTTCTTCACCACCTGAATGGCGATCACAGTATATGATGGACCAGGTTATAAACAACTGTATGAAGTGTCTGCGTTGGAATACCCTGTGTACCGCTTATGGGGCAAGATCACAGTTTAAGTTCATATGATACTGAGAGAGCCCTGAGGAAATACACTCCCCGAGCAAGGGTGCATCAGCTGTATATATAGAAGCTGTCAGTATATGTACGTGTACATTCGTAACTATAGACACAAAGATACATGCCGTATACGTGTTTTGGCCAACGTAAAGCTGCGGAAACACGTTTTAAACTTTACCACTATACCTTTATAAGTGCACTCCAGTATCCATATCCACACAATGGCACACTCATGCACTGCGAAACCGGTTGCCTAAGCAGAATGCATACATTGCAAGCGTGTTTGTAAACGACGTGTAATAAGTTCGATTCAACTAGTGACGTGTTAGTGGACTACAAATCACATTTGCGCTCGACGTCTATGTGATCTGATATATGTATATATATGTGTGTACTTTATATATATATACATATATACTTTATATATATAGGGACAGGTTTCTGATCGCGTGCTCACCTCGATAATCTTGGTGGTGAGCTGGTCTGTGACATGGTTGACGTGTTGCCCACCCTTTGAGGTGCAAATGCTGTTGACAAAACTCATCTGCTGGAACTGACCCTCACTTGTTGTCACTAGCACCTACAGATGTAGAGACCCAGGCGCTTAGAGAATTGGAAGGCTCACAGGACATGTGCTTGGCGCAGCGTTGTGTGGTGTCGTATACTATACATATCCACTCCCAGTAGCATACGTGTTTTATAACAGTTTGTCGTATTTTTCTCAGGATTAATCTCCATGATGGTCATGGGTGTTTCAGCCCAATGTGCCATCAATAGCGTCACAAACATGTGAGGTGCTCATAGATGTCCGCCACCAGCAGGCGTGGAAGTGAGAAATCAAAGACAGGCAACCCCAATCACAAAACAAATGCATAGACACGAAGATATACATTTGATTGTACACAAATACCCGTATGTATACATATTAATACACCGCCCCCCACACACACCCCCCATCGCCCAAACACATACACATATATATATTTAATGTCACATCAACACACACACAATCACGTAGATCCCAAAGACGCACATGGTTACGCAAACATATTCATACCTCGCCCCTATATATATATAAATAAATAGATATATATATATATATAAACTCCCAACGACCCTCCACACAAACATACCTCCCACCGGTTGTTGACTATCTCAGGCACCATATATATATATATATACATACATACATACATAAACTCCCAACGACCCTCTACACAAACATACCTCCCACCGATTGTTGACTATCTCATGCACCAATGGCAGGGGTAGCCCTTCCTCGGTGCGGTTGTTCTCAATGTACATCTTCACATACTCCTTGAAACTCTTGCACGGCAACTTGCTGCCATTATAGATCACCTGGAGCGATGACAATGTGTGGTGGTCAGTGATTAATGAGTGGGTTGGATCACACCGATATTAAGAGACTTGTATGAGTTTTAAGAAAAACCCTAAAACATATTTAGATACTTGTATGTTAAAAATTAAACACACAGCATGCAGACGACACATCATGATTTGATATCCGGCTCATCATCAAACCCACAACGTACAGACTATTAATAACACCTACTCGGTTCGCTCATAGAGTAGTGGTTCGATGCGTGGCCTTCATCCGCGCACAGAGAGGTATAGAGACACACACACCAGCGGAAATATACCTACCGTACTCACCCACATGCACATGCGCACCTCAGGGCATCTATGCCACCAGACGTACTGGGCTGACCTGGGTTTCCGTTAGACCTATACTGTTCCCATACACTCATACCTTGACGCCTGGCAGACATCCCGCCATATCGTAGGCTCGTTTGGTGAACAGTGCAACCACATCCACGTCCAGGTGCTGCATGCCAAAACGGCCCAGATCCTGATATTCAATTGGGTTACAGTGGGCGAGAACGGTAGGTTTAACCAGTAGCAGATATTAAGGAAAAATATGTAGATAGTTGGTGACAGGGACAGTGATAGTGCAAAAGATGATCCTGATTAGTGCTAAGGCAAGAAGAACCACAAACTCCAATTCACGGCTCGTGGGGGGCTATAAAACGACATTCTTTTTTCCTTTTCTGTCTTTTTTTTTTTGGGGGGGGGGGGGGGTATATACGAGATACTTGTACGAGGATTTATACATATCATGGATCATACTAGACACCAACTAACCTAAGTACTCTATGCATACTTAAATATACGTTGCTGCATCTTTGCAATTACTACCCCAAACAAGGGTGCACGTGCAATATGCGATACTGAACGGCGAGAGGATATAGACTCCTCACGTAGCTTCCAATAGTATATGACGGTCATCTTCTGCTAACCGTTGTCCAGATACCAAACACACATAAACCGTTTGGCACTTAGGATGGACATCGTATTGAACAGTATTCGCACCAACAACGAGAGACACGGCGCATTTCTAATAAGCCCTTTAGATGTTGAAGAATGAATTATAATCCACCGACAACCCAGTATACAACACTCCATCAGATTCCCACAGCAAGCTTCCATTCACAGAGAAACCAGGATTCCCATCCCTAAAACATACCACAAATAAAACGGTACATAAATCTTTCCTCTTCTGACAAGGAGGTTAACCAAGCCCGTGAGAGTGACTGAAAAGACGCTATTTCCAGGCGAAGAAGGTGGCGATGACGCAGAAAACGACTATTACCAAGACGGAAAAGGCCAAAATCTATTCCGCACCAGTTTCTTTTTGGCTCAACGTCGATCTCGCCTTAACAAAGGCATATTTCTGGCGTTCGCAGACCTTTCTCCTCAGAACAGGGCAAGGATTCTGCTGCACCACTTTCGTATCCTTCGCGCGAAATAAACGGACCACGTCACCGCACTGTTCCATCGTTCTCAAACGACGTATGTTCACCGCTACACCAACATCCACACCAAACTACGGGCATATAGTTAAACACAGCCACCTATATCAATATAGAACACACATGTGTAGATGTACACAACATACAGGTTTGAAGGTGATGCATGTATAGTCCTCCTTAATGCCGGCCGCGGGTGTGCGGATCTTCGCCTTGCCAATGTTGCTCATGTTGCGCGTGAAGGATTGGGTGTACTTCTCTCCGGTGGCCTTGCTGGCGGTTTCTATGGTGAACTCCTCACTGAAGATGTTGCACAGTTTGGCACCGTATCCGTTGCGACCACCAGTGACCTGCACAATGGAACGGTGTGCGATAAGCCACACGTGGGTGTAGTCGACAGTGTGTGTGTATCTGCGTGCATGCGAAGAGTGGCTGTGTCGGCCGGATTGTGGCATAGACATGTACTTCAACTTGGATCTGAGTTGCCTTTTATGCATCTAACATCATCGACATTCGTCATCAGGTGTATTTGCTTGTGTAAATATGTACCAACATGCTTATTTGTGAACATGTACAATTAAATGTGCATATCAAGCTTCGGAAAATTTCTCACATCCTTGCAAAGTTCATTAGGTTTTACAGATATACTCGTTTATTAGGCTTTACACATACAGTCAATATTTATTAAGTTTTACATATATATGTTTGTTGATACACAAAGTTTTATTGAGTTTTACGTATACACTCAACGTTCGTTAAATTTTGCATATTTACTGAAAGTTCGATAGGTTTCACATAGTTACTGAAAGTTCGATAGGTTTTACATATACACTCGTTTTCTCCACAGCTCAATGCCAAATGACGTACGCAAGTGCACACACATATCCTGAAGCCAAGCACCACGTGCACGCCCGAGAATACCATCCCACCGACGCAGCGACTAACGAACCTCATAACCAATTCATAAGTGTTCAGACAGGTGGGCAAAACGGATGACTACGCCACAGTTCGGAACTTGTACGAGCATTTGTATCTATACACGTGAGTCAGTACCATTTGTATTCATACACGTGTGAGTCAGTAACATATGCATTCATGCGTGTGCGTGCCATACCTTCTTCTCCGTGTCATTGTAGTTAGAGGATGTTAGCAAGTGTCCGAAGATCAGCTCTGGCACGTAGACGTTTTCGTCCTTGTGCATCTCGATAGGAATGCCCGCGCCGTTGTTCTATAAATAGATTGAGCAAGAAGTCGAGATTTCAGACACAAGCGTAGAAGTTCTGTGTCAATGGTTTATTCATACATAAAGGTTAGGAAATGTATGGGGCATGGGCTATATGTGAACAAAGACACGTCACATCACGATTTCACCCAGACGACAGTCGAGAGAGCAGAGTTCGCAAAAGACTTCGATAGAAGAGAAGGATAGTATATATTCCTACGTTGTACATGGTCAAGAATAGATATACGCTATACATAGTTGTATGGATAGATATACGCTATACATAGTTATATGGATAGATATACGCAATACATAATTATATGGATATATATACGTTTTACATAGTTATATATATAGATATACGCTATACATAGATATATGGATAATATATGCTATACATATTTATATGAATAGACATTTGTGGCACATACACATATATCAGCTCTTGTCACGACATACAACCAAACCCAAAATATCCCTCCAACCACCATGCAACCGTCGACAGTACAAAGCAACAAACAAGGCACCGACCAATAATGAAGCCATCCTATTGAGACCTCACAATTGGCGGCTGAAACTAATGGGAGGAGCAATGTCCGATTTAGGGTTTAAGGGGTTTAAAACCCTAAACTCAAATCGATGTCCACGCTATAGCACCAGAACATGGGGGCCATGCGAGCGTTTGTGGATATAAGAATCCATGTCCCAAATCAATACGTGGATAAAGCTATTTAAGATGCTTATCCATAGCCAAATGTGCATGTATGGGAACTATGCACAGGCACAAACTCGAGTCGCGTGCACGTACCCATATCTTGACGGAGTTGTTTTCCACATCCACGTCGATCTTCATGGTGTTCATGTTCTTGTCGCGCTGTCTGTTATCCGCCGCATTCACGAGAATCTCGTCGAAAATCTGCAAGACAACGACGCACACATATGAGAAGCTATAGAAACACACATATGAGAAGCTATAGACACACACATATGAGAAGTTATAGACACACACAAATGAGAAGCTATAGGCACACATATGAGAAGCTATAGACACACATATATGAGAAGCTATAGACACACACATATGAGAAGCTATAGACACACACATATGAGAAGCTATAGACACGCACATATGAGAAGCTATAAACACACACATATGAGAAGCTATAGACACACACATATGAGCAGCTATAGACGCACACATATGATAAGCTATAGACACACACATATGCGCAGCTATAGACACACACATATGAGAAGCTATAGACACACACATATGAGAAGCTATAGAGACACTGGTCTGTGTCGTGTTCACTGCAAAATCATCGGAAATCTGCGGGATTATAAGAGCTGTGTATATACAGCTATATAAGCGAGAGCATCTGTGCTAGCCACTTGGCTCCGTATAGGGCTCTGCGGTAGTATAAGAGCTGTGTATATACAGCTATATAAGCGCATAGAAGCGAGAGCATCTGTGCTAGCCACTTGGCTTCGTATAGGGTTTCACATGTGCGCCTCTCGACACGACAGGCAGCCGAATACTTTGGGCTGTGATAGCAATCCCATCGGAGAACTAGAACTGTGAAAGAATTCGTGCGTGTCCATGTATCTGTGAACGTATCAGTGGATTGATCCTTGTGGGGGGCGTGAATAGCTGGCATGGTACTAGTAGCGTGTCCATGTATCTGTGAACGTATCAAAGGATTGATCTTTGTGGGGGCCATGAGTGCGGGCGTGAATAGCTGGCGTGGTACTTGCGAGTACTCGGATTCATGACAGAATTCAAAAATATCATGTCTCACTCCATGGGATCTGGGATATGACATCCATTCGACACTACCGCAACAGACTACCACCCCTCTCTCCTGCTATGTCTGGGTGTGAATATTGTCCTGACTTGCGAATAATATACCAACTCGCGTAATAGCCGTTGGCAAGGATCGAGATTGCTGCAGCTGCACTAGAAACACCTCGCACTCTACACAACCATGCTACAATTAACACACAGACACACACACAACACACACAGACACAGACATTATATATATATACATACATTATATATATACATATACATACACACACACATATATATATATATAGATATATATATATGTGTGTGAGTGAGTGATATGTGTATACGTATGCATGTACATGCTTACCTTAAAAAGCCCGGGGACGTAGGTGACCTTGCGAAAGACCATGCCTGTGCCCTGGTCGTACACCCACATCTGCTCAGTCGATGCCTCCGTCGACCCAATGTACGAGTCGGGTCTGTTGGAAACATATGTCAATTCAGATATTGTCCTGATATGCATAAAACCTTTTCTTCTCGATATGAAGGAGCATAAAATCTTTTCTTCTCGATATGAAGGAGCATAAAACCTTTTCTTCTCGATATGAAGGAGCATAAAACCTTTTCTTCTCGATATGAAGGACAAAAACGTTAGCACTGACATCGATTGTGAGTGATTGCCATTCCTCAGCCCAAGAAGAAGCATTGACATTGGCCTGTCACGAGAGACGGTCAGTCCAACATGCCCAAACGACACTATTCAAGGTGTGTCGCATTACTGTGGACGATCACATACACCACAGCTGTGACCAATTCACTCGGCCTAATCCAATTGGGTGTATGTATTCACAACGAGAACGTGAAATGCAGCCATTTGTATGTGGACAAATTAACTCGATAGAGAAGATTTTCTGACAGTAACGTTAAGAACCTACATATAATAGTACAGATAGCATACATACAAGTCCTCTGCCACCATATGCCACCATAGGAGGGCGGACTAACCAATGCACCACATCATACCCACTCCAAGTACTCACCTCAGAAGTATATGCCACATTATACCCACTCCAAGTACTCACCTCGGCAGTATATGCCACATCACGCCCACTCCAAGCACTCACCTCAGAAGTATATGCCACATCATACCCACTCCAAGTACTCACCTCAGAAGTATATGCTCCAGCTGCGTCTTCTTCTGGTATGTTTCTTCGATAGTCTTCTTTCCTGCTGGCCGCGGAGCTTTTTTGACCGTGTTCAATGGCGCCAAGACCTAAAATGGGAAACAGGAGCAACAGTGAGCTAGACAGACATAGCTATTGATAGATTTACTCACTTCCTGTTGTGGTGGGCAATATACGACCTTGGTTGAACATGCCAGTTCGTAAATCGGCAGTATTAAAAAGTGTGAGCCAGGTCTATTGAACGATAACTACACGCTCCAGAAGCCAATTATACTTGGTGATTGGCAGGGGCTATGAAGTGGGTGGTAAGGCATGAAAACTAAATTGCGATGTCCATCCCGTTTGCAAGCTTGCAATATGAAACGTGTCGAGTAATGCTGTGCCCGAGTGGGCGTTAGAGTACGGGGTATGATAATGGGCTGACACGGCTGCATGGTGTATGCACCCCATCCGCTAAGACTATAATGAATGGTACTTAATGTAACAAGATGTGTTTTCAACCGTCCTAAAACATCAGCGGCAATGGTATACTGTATGTTGTGCGTGCGCCTGTATAGCAGACTAGAGCAAACACCTAAAGCACCACCACGTGCAAAGTATCTATCAGACCTGGCAGCATACACTCGCAACCAGGGAAGACTTTGCAAACAGCGCCACAACAACTGAAGCTCGTATTCGTCCAATCAGTGAGCGTGCAAACGTGTATATATATATAAATATAATAAAAATAAAAATATACATATATACATGTATACATACATACATACATATATATATACATATATATATATATATATATATACTATTTATACATACATAAATACATATATACATAAATGCATACGTACTTACATGCATACGTACATACATACACACACACAAACATATATATATATATACCAGGGATAGCTTAAAGGAACAAGCCTCGCGACACTATATATATAGTATATTATATATATATATATATATAGCATCGCGAGGCTTGTACTTTAAGCTATACCTGTGGGTCTAAATATGACTTCACGGGCCATTCGACCTCAGCGTCGCGAGGCTTGTGCTTTAAGCTGTCCCTGTGGGATCAAATAAATGATTCACGGGCCATTCAAAGTTTCGAGCGTATATAGCTGTGCAATATACTTTTCCAATCGTCAATTTGTAACGCATTTGCTCACACCAAAATATTTGAAGAATTTGATGTTCTAGAAATATTGAGCATGAAAAACTTCCCGGTTCACGATCATACCACACACCTGCAGAAATCAACAAGAACACCATATCGCATATATATATAAATATATATATATATATATATATTACACTTACGCCGTGATCCATGATGTCATCTTCTCCATAGTCCCAGTCAGCCATCTTGTTGGAAGGTTTTTTGAATATTACTGGAAGGGTATATGAGCGTGACTAGCGCGTGTGGTTGCACGCGTGTGGTGGTATTGTACTTCTATAGATATAATGTAGTATGCGAACGTGGTGTGTGCTGATACACGTATGATACGAACTGCAATAATTACCTACCAAGACACACCTTGGCAGAAATAAGGAATGCAGTCTTGGATACCTCTATAGCTGTAACAACGAGAAGGAAGTACAAAAGTAGAAGTGTATCTTCCTCGTAATTGCCTATAAGACCTATCCTGTAGTAAGGGATTGTTGGTTGAAAGTGGAGTTCAATCAGAAGCAATATGCCACAGATAAATATCTTTGGAAGCAAACGCCAGTAAAGGAACCGCAATTTAGACATACATGTGAATCAATGCGTGACGGAGTATGTACGGACTAGACATAAGCCCCTATGTAGTAAAACCGGAACTATATGTGATATACACATTCAGTATGGATATATATAATGTGGTATACACATTCACTATACGTATGGATATATATAATATGGTATACACATTCACTATACGTATGGATATATATAATATGGTATACACATTCACTATACGATGCACACAACTACACATATATATAAATATATATCTCCAGAGATATCCACATGAATGAAGAAATCAATAATAAATATAGATATAATTATTCTGTAGGGCTTTTCCCTCTGATCCGCTTTCCCGCGCATTTTTCCGCCAACCGTTGACCAACAACCGATTACAGGGTTTTGAGTTATTCCAAGGTTTTGGTATTTAAGGTTTTAGGGTTTTATCACTCTCTGAGTCCCTGACGGCCTGACCCAAGTTTCCAACTTTCATGCGGTATTTTTTTTGTGCTGTGTACATGGTACATACCACTTATATTATATTCATATATGGGCGTGGATATATATTCAAATGTACATATTTAAAAGTCTATCCTTGTGCACATGTATGTATATCAATGTCCACTGTAAATATGTGACATTTCTCGCTGTATTCAGGCTGTTATTGGACAAATCTTCTATCTTATGTGTATTTCCAGATTACCCAAACTACAATTATGCGTGCGGAGCTGCGTGCGGAGCTATATACAAGCGATTTTGAATGTTATCATAATCACAAACCACAACTCGGTTTCTAGAATATCCGCGCTAATTGATATATCTATCCTTTATTCTTGGTATCGCAAATTTTAGTGCATTGCACGCTGTACCTTGATACACGTGTTTGATTTGAATCTCTATTTATCTTGTATTTGGAACTCCGTACTTGTGGTTCTGCTTTAAAAATCGAAGAACGATGATGTTGTTCTGCGTTTGATCAGCCATTGCTTCCTGCTTCGCCACTAAAATAAACCATGATCATATCTTAATAGCCTTGAGAATATAACTTGTATTGTGAAATATATTACATATACTCATATATATATATATATATATATATATATATATATATATAGTATTATTAGTAGTAGTTATTATATATATATACTATACTATTACTAATTATATATATACATATATATATATATATATATATATTATATATAGAAAGTGTCGAATATACAGTTACAGATTGTGGTAGAAATGCAGCCTTCGAAGATGGAGCAGACTTTGCTACGGACAGTGATGTCGGGCATATGCAGTCACAGCCGCAAACGGAGATCAAGAAACGTTTGAGATGCCGACTGAGAAGTTGCCGGCCTGGGTTGTGGATTCGGCGAAAGAAGCGATGCAGATACAGTCACTGATTATCGTCAAGAAATAATTGAAGACAATGCATAATCTTCTGAGCAGCACTTCAGATAAATAGTTCTTCAATGTTCATATATACATATTTATATATAGTATTTAAGACGGTATTTGCTATGTTTATATATTATATTTGTACTACTAAACTGGACTAAACTGGCTTTAGGCCATAGAGCGTACTCCTGCTTTAGCTCCGAATAAAGCTGGGATCCCTTCCAATGGAACACCCTTGGTCTCCTTGATGAAGAGAATAACAAACGCCAAATTGATGCAATTCAATCCGCCGAACACGTAGAAGGTACCGGGTGTGGACCAACCCATCATGTTTGGGGTGATAAACACAATGATGGCATTGAACAAGTACTGCCAGAATACAGCAAGCGACATGGCTTTGTCCTTCTCTCTCATGGAGAAGATCTCAGAGGGATAGATCCATGGGATCATACCCCAGGCGAGCTGGAAGCCAAAGCCATAGACGCACACCATGACCATAGTGACGTAGCCGTTCCAGTCAAGTTGTAGAGATACAGCACCAAGGATGAGGGGAGGGCCCATAATGAAGGTTGCCATTAATAACTGTCTGCGACGTCCTCCAATCTTGGAATCTAGCAAACCTAGACCAACGGCACAGCCGAATACCATGACAGCGTTCCAGATCATGTTGAATAAGAAAGGATCGTCCATACCAATGGCAGCGAAGATGGTAGAAGCGTATCCCAAGAATGCGTTCACACCTGTCAATTGCTGAGCAATCTGTAAGAAGACCCCAATCAACATACGTTTGCGCAAGTTAGGCTCTGAAAACAGATCTCCGTACGATACGGTACCGGCTTCTTCCTCTGCCTTCAACTGCTCATAGATTTCCTGTGCTTCGGCGGTGATGTCACCACCTCGAATCTTGGTAAGATCGTCAGCTCCTTCATCATATCCCTTTTTTCTCATAACATATCGTGGGGACTCTGGTGTGAACCAAATTGCAACAGCAATGACAACCCCGGGAATAGCGGGAAGCATAAGCCCCAAGTGCCAATTCTTGATAAAGAGTGTCACGATGGTGGCGATGAACGAACCAAGAACAACGTTCATTTGAAACATGGATCCAGTCATTCCACGGATTCCAGGAGTGGCAATCTCAGAGTTGTAGGCAACTTCTCAGTCGGCACTCAAACGTTTCTTGATCTCCGTTTGCGACTGTAACTGCATATGCCCGACATCACTGTCCGTAGCAAAGTCTGCTCCATCTTCGAAGGCTGCATTTCTACCACAATCTGTAGCTGTATTTTCGCCACTTTCTACGGATGCGAGTTCATATTTTCGTACTTCATGATAAGTTCTGGCAGCCAGAGAAAGGATAATACGTCACCTGTGCGACACCGGCTGAAGTCCAACTTGCTAGGCAGATCATTCTACACCACTACATTGTTACAAGTAACTTTTTCGAATCGTGGATTTGACTGCCGTGAATCCATCGACCATTGCTCGTGGTTATATGATACCGCCTGTGCAAATTCACGGAATTGTGTCGTGGACATATCGTCAAGTCGTCGTATTTTGACGAAGAGAAAGACACCTCCGCACGGACCAATTATAAGAAATCGTCTATCTACTAACATACGTGACTAGGAAGGTGCTCAAGATATTTCATCTATCTACCTATATACGTGAGTAGAAAGAGTGCCTGAGATAAATCATTATCTACCTACATACGATAAAAGGTAGAGAGCCCATGATAAATTAACTATCCACCTACATACGTTCATAAAAAGGATACCCAAAATACGTCACCTATTTACCTACATACGTTCACAGGAAGAGTGCCCAGGATTAATAATCTATCTACCTATATACGTGGACAGGGAGGGTGCCAAGATAGAAGAGTGCCCAGGATTAATAATCTATCTACCTATATACGTGGACAGGGAGGGTGCCAAGATAATTTTCTGACTTGAAAACGTCAATCCAGACGAAGAGGGGTTTAAAATAGAAAAAAGAGGTCGCGAACAGGCTGGTTGGGCTTTGGACAAAGGTATATCATATTGTTTCTGCTTTGAAATTGCCGCCCACGGAAACAATGATAACTTTTTCGACATATACAACAAACAACGGGCGCTGTCTCGCCGTCCGACTTCAGTTTCCCCAGATCAGATCAATGTAGGGACAATCCGGATGATAGCAATTGTAGCTACTATTATTCGCTTGCCATATGAGTTTCGAGAAAGTGACGTTCATCGAGACATACATGGAGGTTTTCATCACCAAAATTTGCAATATCTTTGTGCGGGAATGTTTCGGAAAGCTGAATCACGCGATTGTGGTTTAGAGTATATTGTACCTCATCATCGCGAGATATCGAATAGAAGTAGTATTCATCCACGTTCGTTGTGTCCTAACAACTATGGTTACATATAGCGTTATTGTTGCACATCACAAAACTGTATATATTCATGAAGTACACATACACATGCAAATGCAAACTATGTGCCTCCACAATCAAAAGTGCTGCATGTACAGCAAGTGAAATGTATATACCATTTTTCAATGCTACTGACTACTTGTTGATATCAGCAAGCTGTACGCATACCAAAACAGGGTTGTATAAGCGAATGTAGGTTTTCCTGACATATAGGCATACATAACCAGTCTGTACAGTATATCAAACAGAAAAACAAAGAACCACAGAACTCGAATCCCCCTAGAATCCCACGTCTGGGGCGTTCTCCGATATTTTAACCATAACTATAATCGTTTTAACAGCGTCTGCATTGAGGCGCGCGGTTCCGAGCCTTCCTCGATTGACTGTGGTGATGGGCAACATTTGTGTGCTATCATCGCTGCATCCATTTCTCAAACTCCTTCGCGTCAATCACAACCAATCCATTGACATATGTCACCGCTGTCAGAGGAGGTGACATGTTGCTCATCTCTGCATGCACAGCACTGAACATTGCCTGCGTGCCTGCAACTATCTTTGGACAGACAATATTTCGTTGGGTCTTGCTAGGATTTTCCTTCTGCTGCTTTGCCAGGTTTTGAGATAGCCGCCTTATTGCCGCCTGTGCCGTGTACGGGCTATGCAGGCTAAGGTCGAGTGTCCCTGTCCTGTGGAAACCGGCCCACACATTTCTCACAGCATCTAAATCGCCAGTCATTTGCTCGTATAGCTCATCAATTCGATCGATAGCTCCGCCTATCTCCACCAGAGACGCTACAACATTTCTATAGGTTCCCGCATTCCACCTAATACCCTTCTGACGCATACGATCCGCAATACTCACGGCAACGTTCCATTCCCCCTTCCACGTACATACCCCAATGACACTATTATACAACGTGTCTTGGGGTTGTTCGTCTGTTGCCTCCACGAGCTCTAACATCGCCACAGCGTCTTTGCACCGCTTGGCCTTACAGCATGCATTCACTATTGCAAGGCCTGTATGTGCTGTAGGTGTGAAGCCCTTGGCCCGCATATCATGCATCAAGCGCACCGCTTTATCCATATTGCCTACCATGCTACACGCAGTGATGCCTAGGTTATACGTCTCGGCATCGCCGACTTTCGTAAGTGATTTGCCACGCAGAATGTTCACAGATGTTTGGAACATAGCGCTGGCGTTGTGCACATTCATAACTGCGTTGTAGGCCGCAGGACCCGGTCGTTTCCCGTCATTCGAAAACATCATCTGGAACACTTTCAGAGCCGTATCGTGCTGCCGGTTCTTTTCACATGAACGTATGGCTGCTACGTAGGTAGAATAAGAGACCTTGACCTTCTCTTCGCTCATTTTACTCAGCAATCCAATGGCCATATCGGCCTCACCATACGTTGCACATAATGTCATCAGAGACTTGTAGATGGCTTTGCTGCGTGTCACCTTATCCTTACTCATGTCGTTATACAGATTCATAGCTATGTTGTACTCCCCAATCTTGGCACATACGTCAATGGCAATGCTGTATGTCATTGTGTCTGGGTTCACACCCCTCTGTCTCATCTCCTCCATGAGCTGCTGTACAGATGACAACCGATCAGTGTTGGCATACGCTGTGAGGAACGCATTATACGTTGCGACAGACGGGACGATATCATTCGCTCGCATCTCCTCCAACAGCCCATGCGCACGGTCCCATTGCTGGTTCTGGCCGTAGGCACCTATAGCCGTGTTGTAGACCAATTCATCGGGTGTGATACCCTCCAGCCGCATCTCACGCATGAGATGAATGGCCACCTGCCCCAGGCCCGCTCGTACGTACACATGCATCAGACTCGCATACACAACCGTGTTCTTGCGGATATTATGCTTGTCCATGTCAATAAACATCTCAAACGCGCCATCTATATCCCCTGCCGCTCCCAGAGCAGCGACAACGGGTGCGTAGTGGTAGGCGAATACCGGGTGCTGCCGGGTTTGCAGCAATCTCAGCACCTGCACAGCCTTCTGCGGCTGATGTACGTCCTTGTAGATAGCTATCGCGTGCGTGGCATCGGCTGATACCAGTGCTTGGCGTGACATCAGGGCGTCTACCTTACTCTCCGCATCCCTCAAATACCCCGAGTTCTTAGCCTTCCTCATGCGGTGGACTTCAGTTGCCAGGTTTTTGAGCATGTACTTATCCTCTTTGGGTCTGTCTCCTCCTACAGTCTGGTTCTGCGTGGTCATAGCTCCTCTATTTGCCAGGGTTGTTTCCCAGGGTGTGTGCAATAGTTTCTCAGGTGTGCCTGCTAGTTCGCCAGGTGCGCTGCCCACAGTGGCGTTGCTTGTATCTGTATGTAAACTAGTGGTAGTGTCTGTTTCTACGCCACCAGGTCTGTCAGATTTAGTCTGTCCATAGACTTGACCCTCTTCAATACTCTCGGCCCTGAGAGACTCGCCTTGTGCCAGCACTCTACCATTACCAACATCTTCCTGTAGAGCAGCACCATCTACCTCATACTGTGTGTGTGTGGCAATAGCATGGATGTTTGTATGCGTGTCTGTAGGTTTATCTGTAGGCGTGTCCGAGTGTGTATGTGTTGTACGAGTCTCCTCCACACGCATACGCAGCCCGTATTTCTCGGCATCACTCGCCCAGTTCTTGACGCTCTCGTTCTTGGCTCGTTTCCCTTTGACCACCTGCCGTGCAAAATCCTGCACATATTCCTGTGCCCTGGTGATAACTGTACTGTGTAGAGGTTGATCTATCAATGAGGAGTAGTTTATACCCCTTATATCTCCCATGCCCGAGCCTTCCTTCGTCACCCCAACAGACGCCCCTCCGTGTTCTGCGGTAGGGCTGAGTCGCTCCAATGCACGCCTGGCTACAGACACACGAGTCGCCGAAGGGCTATGTATAATACTGTCTAAGTAGGCATCCACACTCCCCTTCAGCGGATATTGTGTGTGGCGCAGAGAGAAACGCTGATTACTACGCGCACGGAATTGTAGAGACGCGGTAGTCGATGTGCTTGCAGATGTGTGAGTCGTATCATGTTTGTGTGTGTGTGTTTCCGCTGAACATCTAGGATAGCTTGTGTGTAGACGACGACGTGTTTTTATTTGTGTGGTATTGATAGGTGTGCCTTGCGCGAGACTCTTGTAGCCATGCAAATGGTCTGTACTGTGACACCCACATGGAGTTGTTATTGTGTGCGTGGTAGTGCTGTATTGCTTGCTTCGAGCGAGTAGCAACGGTGTCTTAGGAGTGTGGGGTTGAACCATATGCATCTGTGCACACACAGAATGCCACGTACACCTTTTGTGCACGGTGCGCACAATTAGACCTGCGTTCAACATAATCCTGATACTGAAATAATTTGGGGAGTGGTGGTTGTAAGTGTAGTATTCTTTATTTGTACGATGATGCTATGCCATGAAGTACTTGAGTACGATGGATAGCGTAAACCCGTGTTAGTGTCTTTTGTGAGTGTTCGACAGATTGCTCAATCCAAGCGCACCACTACGACAATTTGCGCTTGAAGGAACTAAACGATTGCCTAGTCCTTGTATACATGGGCCGGCTATTGCATTGGTGTGTGCATATACTACTATTCTTGTGTACTATGTGAGTGTTTATCATTGAACTGAACAGTTGCCTAGTGCTTGTATGCTTGGACCGGCTATTGCATTGGTCTGTGCATATACTACTATTCTTGTGTACTATGTGAGTGTTTGTCATTGAACTGAACAGTTGCCTAGTGCTTGTATGCTTGGACCGGCTATTGCATTGGTGTGTGCATATACTATTATTCTTGTGTACTGTGTGTGTGTTTATGATTGAACTGAATAATTGCCAAAGTGCTTAGATACATGAGTCGGCTGTTGGGTTCATATGTGCGTGCACAACTATCCTTGAGTCTTATTGTAGTGTGTGTGAACACAGTAGTATACTGGCACTATAGTTCTCATAGATATATTTATTTATATTTATATATGCTCACGGATAGGTTAGTCGCTGTTCGTTCATCTCATTGGCTATTGCAAACGCATTCGCTCAGTCCCAGTGTGAGTCGCGTGGGAGTCTGCGTCTCTGTGACACGTAAGTCACGTAGGCCTTGGTTGACTCGTAAAATTTGGCGGGTTCTTGGTTCAATTTGGTGGGACTGTACGGCTGTACGTATTGATTTGAAGACATTGTATGGTTCTTGAGTTTTTATAGTATAAATTTATATAAATATATATATATAGATAGATAGATATATACATATATATATA
>NW_014039909.1:47950-53124 GCF_001186125.1 Sphaeroforma arctica JP610
TATATATCATATATATACATATACATATATATATATATATATATATATATTATATTAATAGTATTATATAAATATGTATATATATATATTATTATATATATATATATATATATTTATATATATATATATATATTATAGCTTTCGCACGCGCATGTTCACACAGGCGTTTCTCAAATGCGTATGAACCGAATTTGTAGTGAGCAATATCGTTTCGTCTTGTTTTGCAATTGCTAAACCCTTTGGGTGTTTGGTACAGACTGAAGGCATCCGGAGTTAAGCCTTCCAAGGAATCGTATGAGACCATAATACGAATCTGTGAGAAACGCGGGGACGTATATGCAGCCGAGCAGGTGAGTCTAGCTCTACACAGTGCATTATGGAGAGTGTATTTGTGTATGTGCTCGCAGATGTAGGCATACTGAGTGGCGTATGAGTATATGTGGATATGTGTGGACCGTGTACCGATTGCGACATCTCATCTAATATAACAACCGTCATGTTCTCGCATTCTACTTGCCACTCTTCAAATCCTGGTCATGCGTGGCCTGCGTTAGAGGACATATGTGTTGTGTCTTAAGTTTTCTTTGTTTGTCAAATTCCGTCGACTCTCTGTATGGTATGTTGCATTTTTTGAAGAACCATAAACCCATCACTCAAATCTTAAAAATCCTGTCACCGTAAACATAAATATCAAACCTTAAATTGTACTCCTATCCTAATTCAAACTATAAATTCTTCACCCTTAACATATACCCGAAACCTTAACTTCAAATCTTGTCATCCCAGTCCAAACTATAAATTCTTCACTCTGAACACAGACCTATATAACTTTGAATCCAAATCCAAACGCTCAACACCAAATTGATATCGTATCCGCCAATCACCCACAGCTGTGTCACGATTTCTCGTCGCGAACAAGCACAGTAGCTCTGGACTCGTTACTGCGACTGCATCTGATGAACGCGGACTTTGAAAGCGCCACAGAGGTCTTAGTCAGTCGACAAAACCTAGGCCTTCTCACACCTGGCCACTTCAACGCCATCATGGAGGCAGGCCTGGAGCAGTGAGTGATGCATATGGACTTTGTTACTGGATGTGTGTAGTTGCACACGGGTTGGGATGTGTTTGGTTGGTTGTCTTAGCACTGACTGGATGTGTGTGGTTGTAGTCATATGGTGTTCCATATTGTGTTGTAGCACTATAATGACGCATACACGCACATCCTACCACTTCAACACCATCATGAAAGCACCCCTCGGATTAGTACGTGGTGGTAGGTAGAAGGCACCCCTCGGATTAGTACGTGGTGGTAGGTAGAAGGCACCCTTCGGATTACTACGTGGTGGTAGGTAGAAGGCGCCCTTCGGATTAGTACGTGGTGGTAGGCAGAAGGCACCCCTAGGATTAGTACGTGGTAGTAGGTAGAAGGCACCCCTCGGATTAGTACGTGGTGGTAGGTAGAAGGCACCCCCCGAATTAGTACGTGGTGGTAGGTAGTATGTCTGAGATACCGCACGTATACTTGACTCTTTATTATATAGCCTAAATCTTAGTCACAGCGTAAAGACGTAAAAACTCACACCATCCCGCTATTGAGATCTAAAGGCACCCCTCAAACAGTCAGGGACACAAACACATATGTATATAAATAAGTAGGTCAAGTACGTATGTATATGGGTATGTAGGTAGAGTACGTATGTATATGAGTATGCAGGTAGAGTACGTATGTATATGAGTAAGTGATTATGGTTGGCCGAGTACGTGTACATGTGGCCATACAATTCACGCCCGCAGTTATGTTTGTGAACACACACATACATACAGGCATTACTTAAATATTATAAGCACATACATGTATACAAGCATGGCTGACATGTGCGTGTTGTGGTTTCGCAGTTGTACACTATCACTACAGTCCCACCTCATGTATCTGTCTGTCATTCCACACGCACACATGTACACCCATTCGCACATGCGTAACATTCATTCTCTCATGTGTGGTCGCTGTGCCTGGTTCTCCCTTCCCATTCTCATAAGTGATCTGTGCATGCATGCGTAGCATTCATTCTCTCATGTGTGGTCGCTGTGCCTGGTTCTCCCTTCCCATTCTCATATGTGATCTGTGCATGCATGCGTAGCATTTCATGTGTGGTCGCTGTGCCTGGTTCTCCCTTCCTATTCTCATATGTGATCTGTGCATGCACAGCCATGCGTCTATGCAGTCCTTCAAAGCCCTGGCCCTCATGGATACACTCAACGTAGCGCCCGACAGACGGTCGTGGATGCTACAGTTTAAAGCCGCACGCGCCATGCCTCCCCCTCGAACGTCATACTTCACCAAGTCCATTTGGGACAAGTTCAAGAACTCGCCCACCGAGAAATACGGTACGTTTTGGTGGTAATTGGGGACTTTTTGGTGTAACTGCGGACTTTTTGGTGTAACTGCGGACTCTTTGGTGTAACTGTAGACTTTTTGGTGTAACTGGGAACTTTTAGGTGTGACTGGGGACTTTTAGGTGTAACTGTGGACTTTTTGGTGTAACTGGGGACTTTTTGGTGTCACTGTGGACTTTTAGGTGTGACTGGGGAATTTTAGGTGTAACTGGGGACTTTTTGGTGGTAGCATGGTAGTTTTTGGTGGCGTGCGTCCTTGCGTGTTGTTTACTAGGAGTACACATACATTGTACTACTGAGTTTAATCGAGTTCGATATTTCACCTACCGAGAATACGATACGCTTCCATAGCAACGGTCTTGGGCTATTTATCTCATGAGAGGTCAAAACTGGCAGTTGTTTTCTCATCGCATGGCACCTACGGGCAAAGTTTCTGGACTCGCCCGCCAAGAAATAAGAGACACGATCATAGCAAACGTCTTCATGACGTTCAAAGGTTTTACTATGAGCGGGCATTTAAGCAGATAGTTCTTTCAGACAGTTCATGACCAAGCGGACACAATTTACGGCCAGGGCTAGCCCAAGAAGTGGGTACGCCGTTAGCAATCAACCATCACACGCACAGACGATCACCGCGCCGTCTAGAGAACCGGAGATATAACTCCATCTGTGTCACACCACCTCTATTCTACGGACGAGAGAAAGGGCCACGGTGCTATAACATCCTCCTTTATTTGCAATTCGCAATCTCTCATGTCACAACACCTGTTCTCTACGGACGAGTGAAAGGGCCACGGTGCTAAAACATCCTCCTTTATTTGCGACTCTCTTTCTCTTATGTCACACCACCTGTACTCTACGGACGAGTGAAAGGGCCACGGTGCTAAAACATCCTCTTCTACTTGCATTCTCTTTCTCTTATGTCAAAACACTTGCACTCTACGGACGAGGGAAGGGGCTACGGTGCTAAAACATCCGCCTCATTTGCACTCTCTTTCTCTTGTGTCACAACACCTGTACTCTGCGGACGAGTGAAAGAGCCACGGTGCTAAAACATCCGCCTCATTTGCACTCTCTTTCTCTTAGATCCGCTTATCTTCACCGCGTACTTGCGTGCTCTGCTGTTCACGGGCGACCGAGGCCAAGCCACGATCGATCTGATGGCGGAACTAAGGGACAAGCTCACAACAAACTTTGACGATCTCAAGGACACCCCACACAACAAACCACTCGGTATGTGACGACTAAACACGTGACAGAATCAGCATGGGGCAATTTCAACACATGGCAGCATGCGCACATAAGACTGTAGCTACAACACATACTGCTGAATTCGAGAAAATATCACATCAGGCCTATACTAATTATAAACCATCCCGCGCCATCAGCTTCCCGTTATGTGCTGTGTATTTAGCTATGACTGAATAAGTATGCCGCAATAAGCACATGGCAGAACAAGCAACCGAAACTTAAATATCCGGCTGAAGCCGAGGAAGAGGTCACATGAGACGTGTATAAGTTATGACCCACCCAGCATACTCAGCATCTTAATAAGGGATGTCTAAAACTCAAATCTAAACCCTAAACCCTCACCCCTAGGCCCTATCCCCTGAAAGGATGTAACGAATAGGATACCGAGTACAAAGACTAGTCAACCTCCTAGCTATACTCCACAAGTTACGAGCCATCCATTAACAACCAGTGAATGAGGGTCCAGTTAGTGGTAACGGATATATCCTGAGCAACCATAGTAGTACAAACAAGCACGGGACTATAAGCAGTTTGTGTATACTTATTTCAAATATCTGTCATGCCCACACCACAGACCTCGCAGACAAGGTATTGCTCACACTTAATACCCACGTATACCTATATGTACATACATATATATATACACGCACGCATACATGGGTATATACCTTGTTAGTGCGACTTGGAGTCTTCCATGGGTCCTTATCACCTGCCAGGCCTAGACCATAGGACTCTTAGGGAAGTTATTGCTCACACCAATATCAACGTAGTGCTCATACTCATATCAATGTATGCCTGCATACACATGCACACAGACACACACACACAAACATGGTTATATCCCGTATTCCTGCGATTATAGGAGGTTTCCATACGTCCCTTATCCCCTGTCACATCCACCCTCCAGCCCTGCCCGAACAGGACACCGAGTTCATCGCTCGCTTGGGGCCGTTTGCCCTGCGCACTGTTCTCGATGGCATGTGTCTGCAACGGCCTCTGCGTGAATGCACAGTCAAAGACGCGTATGTCCTAGCCAAACTGGGACAAACCGTCTTCAACACCAGCCCACACACAGCGGCCGCTACGGCTGGTGAGCGCCCACTCACGCATCATGTGGGGGCGATTGGGGGGGTGATTGGGGGGTGTAGGTAGGGTTGAGAAGGCTGGGAATGCGGAGAAGCCTGTGTACGACCCAGGGCTGTTCTTTCAGGCGTGTGTGCATGTGTCGGCCAGTCTGTTCCGCGAGGAGAATGGGCACCTGGTGAAGGTGGGTGTGGGTGTAGGGCTTAGGGTTTAGGTATCTGTTTAGGGCTGTTTGGGGTTTAAGGTTGTAATAAGGAATAGGGCGTTAGAGATGATTTGAAGGTTTACTGTATCGCAAAGACATTGCTTCCGTATATTTCGCATATATATATATATATATCTAAATATATGTATATCACAATATATATATATATACATCACAATATATGTATATATATATATAGATATATATATATATAATAAATAATATATATTATTAGTTGTCT
>NW_014039908.1:0-3136 GCF_001186125.1 Sphaeroforma arctica JP610
TCATTGTTATAATATACAACATACAGAATGCGACGAGCACATGAGCCTGTAAGCCTATAAAATGCATACAATCGCCTCTTCATAAGAATGAAGAAAACAAACGGATGGTGTGAACGAAGACATAAACCACTAGTTCACATACCATGGGGCCTTCGTATTTGGTGCCAGTGAGAAGTTCTGGTGCTGCGAAATGTGGCGACCCTAGGAATGACTTCATTTTTTCTTTCTGTTGTGTGTAGTAGAACCATGGATTGAGTGATATAAAGAAATGCACACGGAAGATCGCTTACGCTGAGATAGGCATGGACACACATAGATGATGTGAATGAAAATGCAGATATTTAATAATACAGATATTTTGTGATAAATATACGTAAATATATTTGATAATTTAGAAATACGGTTTTGGATATGCACGAGATGTTCAGGGATATATTTCGTATGTGAACCTTGTCATATGACTACCTACTTAAAGTGCAACTTGACACCCCTCTGAATATTTAGAACACTCAGGGGCAATGACATATTAGTAACATACACTAAAAACATTGTAACAAACAGTAAAAATATTTTAACATACATTAAAAATATTGTAACGTACACTAAAAATAATGAAACATACACTTAAATTATTGTAATTCGCTTCTAGAAAAAGCAAAATGCCATATATTTTCGGATAAAACTAGAATAAGCCACGATGCATATGTAGTACGCTATCAGTATGGTACAGATCCCATACTGCCCCAGATGTAGTACGCTATCAGTATGGTACAGATCACATACTGCCACTCGCTGAAGTTGTATATAGTACACAGTATGTGTTTGTATGTGTATGTATGTATAAATCTATGTGTGTATGTATGTAAGTATGTATGTATGTGTACAAAAATCCGGGCATACACTTACATCGTCGAATATATTGGTGAATCCGAAATCTATGAGCTTCGGGGTGGTGTGCTTGCTGTCCAGGATGATATTGGCCGGTTTTATATCGCGATGTGTCATGAAGTTCTTATGTAGATAATCCACCCCGGAAATGATCTGGTTGAAGAACCCCCTGATAATTTTGGCAGCGTATCAGAAAAGTGACTTGTTATGAGTTTCGAGAACAAAATTGGCAAAAGAAAATGCAACGAAGCCTGATTTATTCTTTAACGCTTGGGCGCAACTCATGAGCATTTGAAAGTAGCGATATCAACGATGAACTAGAACAAATCCAGCCCCATACGTTATAACACGCCGACTTTACAAAATGCATCTATAGAATGTGCACTTATGAACAAGCATCAGAAACAAACCACGCTGAACAGAACAGAACAGAACACTCACATACGTATACTTTAAGATTCGCACTCACGCTTGAACAGACACATTATATATATATATATATATGTATAAATGTATATGTATTTATATATAGATATATATAAATGTATATATATATTTATGTATATATATATTTATATATATATATATGTATGTATATATATATATTTATGTATATATATATATATATATATGAATATATATGTATATCTATACAAATAGATAGATACATATATTCATATATATATACATATATACAGAAATACACATACACACAAACACACACACATATATATATATATATATAACGATCGGCATTCAGTAAGACACCCAATATTCTCACCACTGACAGTTGCACTGCACCTCACCCAAAGATTGCATGTTATATGAAGCCATCGATCCAACTACCATTTCCGGCAAACCACATATGTCGACACCATAAGTATAACTATAGACAAATACATTTGTAAACCATGCTCACTGGACTCACACTGATAAGATGCCGTATTCAGCCCTACATGCACGCATATACTTGGATCGAAAGGTCTTACACATTAAATATCAAGCTCTGCGCTATAGTTACCTGCACTTCTCCTCGTTGATGAATCCATGCTTGCTATTCGCTCTATAGGAATCCAGATCGCCCCCAGAGCAGTGCTGATCGCGAGGCAAATTTCGGTACAAATATACTGAGATACGATACAGTATCGGGAAATCTAATCCAACGACCAGAGGTGAAGTTCGTGACACATATGTACTAAATGTCTATAATAAGATTGCAGTACGCTGGTAAAAAATGGTTTCGTACAGCTAAATCCGTTCTATATGAATCCATTACGAGTGAAGATATGAATATAAGCTAAAAGATCCATACAAGAGATTCGCTCAGCCCATGGATGTATATATACAACTTTACACTTTGAGTGACGTGAGAGCGATGTTTCATCTAAATATAAACGAACATATGGGATCACATGAACACGCATGCTTGTACAAGAATACCCAGGTGTGCATAGACAGTTGGTCATGCCCACATGTAATTTGTACATACAAGTGTGTAAGTGGCTCTGCACATCGATGTCTTTTTGTCTGTTAGTATCAATCGACTTGAGCTTTACATATACCTGACATTTTTCTACTCAAAAGTAGGGAATGACTAAACTACACGCACTTACAATAGGGCCACTTGTATGAATGTGCTTGTGAGCGATAGTAGACGAAATTAGCGAGGGGTATGAGATAGAACCAATGACGCGATCCGAAAGAGATGGTTTATTGCGTATTTATATGTATACTGCGCTGCCAAATAAAGCTGAACACATACCTCCATGATCAGGATAATGCTCTTCTTCTCTTGCATCGTAGACATCATCTTAATGATCTGTTTTCGGAGAAGATATGAAGACGATAGCGAAAATACGTTTGGCGATTGGAAATAGTTCGAAGAGAAGGGGGATAGGAGACTTGGCTACGGTGTTTGTTTACTCTGTCCAGACCATTTACTTGTGAGAACAACATATATATGTCAGGACAGTAGCGTGTAAATATAACAAAATAAACGAATACGTTCGAACCAAGGACACTTGTAATGTATAATATCATAGTGTCTATAACTACCAAAGGCACATATTCCCATCGATAACTAAAGGTATACTTCAACTAGCTACAATATACGCACAAATTCTCAATAACACATACATATATATATATACATTTAATGCTCGCAATACTAATGATTCCAATATCAAAGCAACTACACGGCATATATTGATATTCAAGATATTTCAATATTACAATATTACATATATAC
>NW_014039908.1:4498-6318 GCF_001186125.1 Sphaeroforma arctica JP610
GTAGATAATAATTACTACACACACACACTCTCTCTCTCTCTCTCTCTCTCTCTCTCTGGTGTAAATATGAATCAGTAGAGACTGCTCTACTATTGTCTCTATTAGAGCGAGTTGTTTATTTATTTTTTATCCATTTTATTTTATGTACATAAATCGTCTCTCCTGAGGCTTTTGAATCTGAGGGCTGGCTCTGAGCCTTCTGAAATCTAAATAGAAGAAGAGGTGGCTATAAAAGCCAGTTACAGTATGTATTTTTTTCTCCTAAAAAACAATGTTATTTTATTATACTGTATGTTCTGTCGAGAACTCTCGACAGTTAAATAGCGCGAGAATCAGAGTCTCAGAGATGCCCTCTCAGACCTCAGGGGCCCAGGCCCCAGGGCTCGCACAGTCAGCCAGTCAGTCTCAGACTCACAGTCTCACAGGCTCTCTGCCTCTGGTAGTCAGCCAGTCAGTCTCAGACTCACAGTCTCACAGGCTCTCTGCCTCTGGTTTAAGCTTTCTCACAGGAAGCTAAAAATATTTCTGACGGGAGCTCTAAGCCCTGGATGATCCAATGAACTGGTGAGCTAGATTAAAATATAATACACGGTTTGCGACATGTATTAAAACATGTTTGCAATTCGTAGAGGCCCCTATTTGGGTGAGGGACCACTGTGGGACTTCCCAACTGAAACAACAAGCTTTCTCTATAAATAAAACATCAAATATTTTATTTATTGTGAATACATAAAGTTTTCCGTTTAATATTTCGAAATTCGAATCGCCCATCGAAAATCTGTGCTTTTTCTATAAAAAACCCTCTGATTGGGATTATATATATTTATTTCGAAAAAAGGAATCTGAGACTTTCGATGATTCAACGATGTCTACTGGTCATCAACAAAATGGAGTAAATAAAGCATCAGTCGTACACGGATATGCACCAACTGTGTTACAACTGTGTATGTGTAACGTGGTTCAGACGAATCTGTTCAATCATTGACTCGTTGTAGTTTGTATTGTACACATCGCGATGACATCATGCATCATCATGTGATCCGCTGTGTACTTTAGAGAGAGTCTGAGTGTCGTCTTGTGTTAGAAGGTTGTATAAAGAAGCGGATCGGCTGCTCATGCACTGACAGATTCAACTAAGTATGTCTACTGTGTAGACCGTTCGTAATGAGACTCATTGCCACGCTCCCTATATTCCGAAGCTCTCCGATAAGTGTTTGTGTTACCAAACAGCAGATATACTCAAGCGTACAACGACCGCCTCTTAATACGTTACGAAGTGCTCAATTGTATAGGCAATACCTGACATATACAGAATCGAAAGCGTACATAGCCTTGCAATCAAAGCAATTTAAGGGATTGAATCGAATTATTTCTGCTACTTGCTCTAGTAGGTCACATTCAAGTCCCAGACAAAAACTCAGACCAAAAAAAATGAGTGGGTTTAAAGCGGACGATATCGAAGACCTGGGGTTCGACCGTAAAGAGATGTATTCGGAGAATCTCAGTGGCGGTGTCGCACTTTATCACAGGTAATTGTCCTGTAATAAAGGGCGGCGATGTCGTCTGTACAGACAGCCTATAGTGTGGATTTCACCGGCATTATGTATGTGTATAATGAAATAGACTAGAGCCGTAGTCGGATAGTAAAGCTGAAAAATAGAACAGTTCAATTCTTATTCACACATGTATATATATATAAATATATATATATATATATATAAATACAATATATATATATGTATATATATATATATTTATATGTATATATATATATATATATATATATATATTATTGTGTGTGTGTGTGTGTGTGTGTGTGT